>NW_909963.1:0-1081 GCF_000209065.1 Trypanosoma cruzi | reverse complement strand
ATTAATATTTCTATTCCTTCTTCCTCGAAGGAATTGCCGGGTACAAGTGGTGGGAAAGGCTCTGTAGGGCTTGTGCGGAGAAACCCTCAACCTCATATTATGGAAGAGCAATGCTGCGTCAGAGTCTTGTCCGAGCATTATCGGAACGATTGGCGGTAGATGAGGTTTTTCGTTTAAATGGACACGAAATTGAAAAAGAAGACATTATTGAACCACTAGTTGTGATGGGTTTACCGCGGTGTAATGGACACCAGGCAGCGCATGTTTTGTCTCGTTCAGGGCTTTTTTTGGCTTTTAAGCAGAGCGATACCTTTGCACCATCGCTTCTTCTAGATGTCGAGCGACGTGATGCATTTTATCGGCGGTTTAAATGGTTTTCCTTTATTTATCCTGATTTTTCATGTGTAAGAACCGTTAATCCCAATCAAATAGACGACGATCTTACGTTGCAACTCATGTGTCCAGAGTCATATGCATGGGGATTTTTACATGGACTAGATGAATACCTTTTGGAGTGTTTACAAGAGGACCAAACGCCAGTGTATCAACATCTTAGGCGAATGTGCCAGTTGTTTCAGTGGTATAAACGCTGTGGCCACTTTTCGGAGTGTGTTTTGCGGGATATCAATCCCATTAATAACCCAATAGAGGAACAAAAGTATGGTTCTAAATCCCCCTTATTAAAAGCACAATGGCTTCTTTTTTGTCCTTTTGCTATATTAAGCATTGAATCACTTCATGAAGCCTTCCCTGATATGAGATTGATTTGGGTACATCGTGCTTTATCACAGTGTATTCCATCATTGTGTTCATCACTGGCAATTCATAATAGTCTCTACACGGGAAAGTCGCCGAGTGATTCTCAATTAGTAACATTGGGAGACAAAGTATTAGGTACTTTTGGGTCTGGAGCTGAATATGCCATTGACTATCTTGCTGATTTTGATAAGAATCGTATGGTGCACTGGTCTAATCGGGATGTGAAGCGGCACACCACACGGTTAGCGACGAAGACCTTGGACTATTTTGGAATTGAAGTAGATAGATACCGCCGTCTGCAGATGATCAACGGTCAAACAGA
>NW_909962.1:0-1081 GCF_000209065.1 Trypanosoma cruzi | reverse complement strand
TTGTCTTTCTTTCACATCGCAAAACGTTTTTCACTTCATTGCATTGATTTCACTCAACATTTCTGATCACGAAAAACGAAAAAAAGTGGAGGACAAAAAAGAGTCCTGCACGCCTGTTGCGTCCTCGCGGAGGAGCGGCCTGCCTTTTCTTGTACGCATGACCACCCACCATCGGCGGCCGGTGCGCTGTCATCTCGGTATATATATTCGGTCTCCACGGCTGCAGCCTCTTCCTCCGTGTCGGCTCGCAGGGTCATCCTCGACGGCGGCAGGCCCCCTCCTCCCCTGTGAGTCTCGGCGCTCGGCTCCTCGGTAGTTTCCGTAGCGCTCCTCCGGGATACGCGTGTTCTCAGGATCGTTGGAGAAGAGCCGTGGTGCCGGGGAGAAGCCGCCAAAATGGCCCGCCGGCGTCGGCTCATGGCTGCCGCTCTGTTGCCGGCACGGGCCCCATCCGGAGTTTTGGCCGCCCATGCTCCCGAAGCCCTCCGGCGACGGCGGCATTTCATTCGAGCCATGCACCCCTGTTGAGTCATCCGCCGCCGCGTCTCGGCAAACATTTGTTGGACGGCCCGGCGCTGCGTGTTGTGCCGCATCAGCCGCATTGCGCCGTACGGTTCCGGGCAAGGCATCACGGAGGCTCGTTGATCGTGTTTCGTCCCTTTCGCGATCCTAGCCGTGGGCCCCGTGCCGCCGCAGGTACGGGCAAACACGCAGACACAGGGAGGGAGGGGAAAAACAGAAAAATAACGAATCACCAATGAAAGGAGTACGACAAGGCCAAAGCAGCAACAGAACAAAAAAAAAAAGGAAGAAAGAGCGAGACGGCGCGGGGCGACGTCCCACACGCCACCGCGACGCTCCCACGCATTTCGTTGCATGTAAAATGGTACAAGTGGAACGGAAAACACCGCTTGCTGTCAACAAAATAACACCGTGCCACTCCTCTCTCCATCCCATTTATATCCCCTCCAGACACAAAAGCCGCACAAATTACACGCAGCGGCAGGCACGCAGACTCACAAAAACATGCACATAATAAACTAAGGAAAAAATTTAAAAAAACGCCACCCCAGAAGAAATG
>NW_909961.1:0-1081 GCF_000209065.1 Trypanosoma cruzi | reverse complement strand
GCCCTTTTCGGGGTTATTCATGTTTTAATATGTAGCTTTATATTTGCCAGATATCTCCTTATATATTTCTGGTCATTATGAGGTGGAATGATTTATTTTTTTATTTGTATGAATTCTTTTTTTTAAACGAATTTTGTTTGTCTTTCAAATGACCAAGTATTCATTTTATGCAGCCTTAGGCGTGATGCTGGTGCAAAACATTTGTTTTCTCCCTGTTGGCTCTCTTACTATTGGAGTAAATACCAGCAATATGGTCATGTACAGGCGTTTATTAATTTGGACTCCAAAGTAAATGAAGTCCTTTAAAGGGGATTGTGAAGCGGCAAACGGGTGTTAACATTTTTACTCCCTCTATTGTTATTGAATAACAAGCAAAAGTGAATAACAGTAACGCACAGACTACATTGAATTGTTTTGCGAGGCCGTGTTGTTTCTGATTGTCGCCCGAGCTGTTTGTGTGTGCTGCCTGCTGCCCCCACACTCCCTCCGCCCTTTTCTCTTTTGCCTAGACTCTCACACCGAAAGCGACCATGGCTAAAACGAAGTTGCCGACGATGAGGCGGAAGCTGAAGCGGGTTGCCGTGCTGCTGTTTCTCTTCATTGCGGTCACGAATCTTCTGTACATCAGCTTTGTCCCCGGTGCCGATGATGCTGCCCCTTGTCATTCCAAGGCACATCACTGAGCACGTACCACGCGAAGGGCGGATGTTTTTTAGCACCATTCCCCCCTGCTCTGTGAACACCGCTTATCGCGTCACCATTGGTGCAGAACCTCCGATGCACCATTCGATCACCGACGAAGGCATCCACCTGTTTGGCACTGGCAACAGGGCGCTGGACGGACTAGGTGTCTTCATGTTTGCCTTCTTGTGTCAGGTCAACTCGTTCGAGGTGTATTGGGACATGTCAGATCGCAGTGCGAGCCGCTTCACTCTGTGCTCTGCCATCGCAATGCTTCTGTGCTTCATCGTATACGGCTCAACGGCAGTGTTCGGCTACCTTGACTTCGGCAATCGTGCGACCGTTTCCGCTCTACTCCTGTACAACCCAGTCAAGGAGCCGGAGGTGATGGTGGCATACA
>NW_909960.1:0-1081 GCF_000209065.1 Trypanosoma cruzi | reverse complement strand
AACGAGAAAGTGGGCGGTGCGTACATGACCCCGCATGTAAAAAAGATGCTGCGTGCAGATCCCGAGAACGTGCGGAAGCTGCAGAGTGAGTTTGATCAGCTTATGGCCGACCGTGACTGGGCACGTCAAATGATGGACTTGGAGGAGCGAGAGAAGTTGAAGCTGAACTTACCCGTGAACATTGGCCGCCTCATCCAAAACGCACGGAGCACCATGGGGAAGCGTAGTCAAGTCTCTAATCTCAGTCCTGTCACCATCATTGACCATGTGCGGAAGCTGCAGGAAGACATGCTCAAATTGTTCCCGTGCTACCACAAGGGTGTGGACGGCCGCATCCACAACTTGCTTAGCCGTCAGCGCATTGAGAATGCCTTGACACTCTTCAGCGTCCACTTACGGCAACTGCTTGCCTCCAAGCGGGTGCTACGGGAGTATAAACTTAATGATAAGGCCTTTGAGTATTTGTTGAAAGAAATACGTACAAAGTACCTTCAGTCTCTCGTCTCACCTGGTGAAAACATTGGGGCAATTGCAGCGCAATCCTGCGGTGAGCCAGCAACGCAGATGACACTTAATACATTTCACAATGCGGGCATTTCTTCCAAAAATGTCACACTTGGCGTTCCACGGCTACTTGAGCTCCTTAATGTGTCGCGGCATCAGAAACATGCGAGCATGAACGTCTCCCTATACCCGCCGTGGGACAAGAAGCGTACCGCACAGCAGGCTCAACACCTAATTGAGTACTGTACATTGGAAAGCGTCACAAAACGCATCCAGTTTATTTACGATCCTGATCCACGTGAGACGGTTGTGGAGGCAGACCGTGCCATCTTGGAGCTGGAGTGGAGCGTCATGGATGAGAGCGACGAGCGGGCACGACTCCAGGAGGTGGAGAACGGCTCCCCATGGATTGCAAGACTTGAACTTGATGCCGACATGTTTGTGGATAAGGCACTTAATATGAAGGACGTCAAGCAGGCAATTTTGCGTGTGGACGATGGGTATGTGATAGAGACAGGTATGGCAAACGACACAAAGGAGCGCACCATACGTATGCGACCCAAGAAGAATGATGGGG
>NW_909959.1:0-1081 GCF_000209065.1 Trypanosoma cruzi | reverse complement strand
ACACACACACACACGGTCGTGAAGCAGCACCCAGCACCCCACACGCACACAAAAGGGGAGGGAGGAGAACAGTGTAGCCCCCAGGCTCCGGTGGATGTAACTACAGTTCCGGGAACCGGGAATGGGTGCGCATTCCTCGTGGAGGGCACGCGCCCGCGAAGAGTTGCCGAGCCCGCAGGAGATATGCAAGCAGGAACGACGGTGTGTGGGCGTTGGGTGTGCGGCGTGTCTCACGGGAAAGGAGGAAGCAACACGAAGGACAAATAAAAATCCCACATTTGTCCAAGAGCGGAGCCACATTTCGTTGTCTGCCAGGCAAATGACATCGGATGCCTCGCTTAGCCGCATCCGCCAGCCGCCCTGCAGCCCACGTCCATCGCGGAGAGAACACGCAGCTCCTCAAGCTTCCCTCACCGGCTCTGCCGTGCCAGCGCACGCGCCTGAGTGTCGCGCGAGGGTTCCACGAGCCCAACGGTGAGTCGATGCACCGCAGTTCCCACAACAAACTGAGACACCTCGCTCCCTGCCCTTCGCCGCGGAGCCACCCCCGCACACACCACCACATCCGCCACACCGCCGCGAATCACGGTCCTCCCACAAGACTCTCTAAATGCACAACACGCACGCACCCTCTCCTCCCAGCAACCAAAGAGAACGCACAATCCAAACCCCCTGTGAAGAAAAAGCAAAAACGACAACCCCTTCATGACAACAAACTGAAGTGACGACAACGAGGTGCGGCCGCAGCAGCCCGCACCCTTTCCGCAACGCATGGCTCCTCTCCCTCCCCTTCCCTCGCTTCTTACCCCATGGCCGCCATGAAGAGGTCCTTCGCGGATCGCCTGCCGGAGTTCGCCGGCACCCACGATTGAAGGCAATGGGCGACGTGACGGCGGAGCCGCAGTGCACTCATGTGCCGCGCAGGCGTGTCGCTCGCCGTCATGATCGCTGCAACCTCCCTCGCGGCGCGGCGCCGAAGCCACCCAAAATTTCCACCCTCGCACCCGTAGGAACGCAACTGCCTCGCGAGCCTCATCAGGGCCGGTGCAGGGGGAGGCGCCCGCCACAAGGCTCTATCAGC
>NW_909958.1:0-1081 GCF_000209065.1 Trypanosoma cruzi | reverse complement strand
CGCATCCTCCCCCAATTATGCGGAAACACATCCGTCGTGCATGTGTCCACCGCAGCCAAAATAATCCGGTCCAAATACCCTCCAAATCAAATTCCCCTTTCCTCAAGCCATTCCCTCATTCCATACGCCCTGACCCTCATCCGCACGTGCCCGCTCACACAAGCCGCCAAAGAATGGTGGTGGCCGCTCAACGCTCCGGAAAAACATGCCCAGCACGCACAATAAATGGCATGCGCAAACGCACGAAACAACGGCGGAGAAGCGCACACCGAAAGGATGCGGCCCTCCACAGCAGTCGCAGCCCACCGCGGTGCATCACACCCGCTGGAAGAGTGACTCGCGGTGCGCGCTCCCTCTCTCCTCCTTCCCTTCATGCCCACGGAGGAAGCAGCAGCCACCCGCAACCGCCAGCACACGCTACAAAAGAAGCATCCAAATCCACTGCAATGTGCATCTTGTGCGTGCATGTGGTTGTGTGTGCCTGCAGACACACGAGGCAAAGAAGCAAAAGCAGGAGCAGAGCATGTGAAGGGACGCACAAAAACAGTACAGCAGAGGTGCACGGCAGAAATAAAGAGAAAAATGCTGCTCAAGCTCATGATATTGCACCGCAAACCAAGCGGCGGCAATTCATAAAAAAGTTATTAAAATCAAAAAAAAAACTCATCTTCACCTTCCACACCTCACACATTGGAAAAAAAAAAAATTTGATAAAAAAAAGAAAAAAATTTTTTGAAAAAAGTCCTCCTCTATTACGGCTACACACAAATAATTAAAAAAGAAAAGAAAATGAAGACCCACACAAAAAAAAAAAAAAAAATTTCACCTGGTTACTGTGTGCGCCCACCAAACTTTTTATATATTTTGCCCGCAAATTAAAAATTAAATATTTAAATGTCTTTCAGCCGTCCGACCCTCCATGTGTGTCCGCACACCGTTTATATTTCATGGGGTCATCTGCGTGTTGCTGCTCCCCTCAGCCCTCTCATCGGCGTGTGAGTGCGGCCCGCAGAGCTCAGTCACTCGTGTGTGTGGGGGCTGAGAGAAGCACGCAGAAATGACGGGAGTCGCGTCACTCCAT
>NW_909957.1:0-1081 GCF_000209065.1 Trypanosoma cruzi | reverse complement strand
ACATACGGCACGCAAACGGTATGTGTAGCGCTGATGAGCGCCGATGGAATTCAGCAGCGGATGGAAATACCGCTCCGCGAGCAGCCATGTAAATGGCTCCATCTGGTGCCCTTCCGACCCGTTTGTGCGGCGCCTCCTGCCTCTCCGCGGGCAGCGGATGGGCAGCAGGCGCTTAGCTTCCTCTCTAGCAAAGAGTACTAGACCCTGGCACCACGTTGAGGTGGCCGGCTGAGCCAGGGGCAATGCGCATATATATTTTTTTTTTTTTCTACTCTTACCAGCGCGTCTAGCTATACAGTGCCATATGAGTGCCGAAGAGGTGGTCGAGCAACGACAAAAGTTTCCTGCTATGAAGCAACTGCCATTGAGAGAACTTTCCGAGGCGAAGGTCCTGTTCAACGCCCAGCCGTTGGCGCACAGCCAAGGTGCCTGGACATTCTAGAAGCAGATGGTGCAAGGTTTCCTGCGGGCCGATTGGCGTGCTTGTGGAGGCTGGCTGATCCTGCGGCAGCAGAGATCGCCTCCTGGCACTGCTGTTCCGATGCCGTGTGGCGTCTGGGTTGTGTGCGCAGCGACTTCTGTGCTGTGCGGTGCTTCTCCGTGTGGGGAAAACCATGTCGCAGAAATCACATTTGAGCTCGGGAAGCGGTGGAGGATGTTCCGGATGAAATGACCGACAGTGACTGACGAGATTCGAGAATCCCGTCAATGTAGAATCACAGTGCGGACATTTCTCCTTCCGACGGCGTGTGAGGGTCCGTCTCATTACTGGAGAGACGTCTTCCTCCCTCGCCGACGGGGGAACAGTGTCCGTCCCCGGTGCAGTCGGATCGTTGTTAGAGCGCATATATGCAGACTGTTCCGGTGAGATATTGCAGAAACGGCATTGGTTCATGCAATCTCTCATGGCCCAGCATAGTCGGCCCCAGAGCTCAGATCCCCCGCACCTTGCCCTAGCGAGGTGAACCAGTTCCTGAAGGTGGAGAACTTCCTGAGTGATCAGGTCCTTACCGCTGAGATCGGATGGCCTTGTGCCGCAAAGCAAGTAGCGATGAGTGTCTTGACGAATGGTACTACGCCA
>NW_909956.1:0-1081 GCF_000209065.1 Trypanosoma cruzi | reverse complement strand
TGTCGGTGTTTGCTGCCCGTGACCCGCTGTGGATGGTGGTGGGCAACGTGCTGCTCGCCGCTGTGTTTGGGTGCGTGCACTGCGGTGTGACGGCGGCCTTCCAGCGGTGGCGCGGCGTGGACGCGGCGAGTGCGTGGGCGGCGATGCGCTTCCCGAGCCTGACGTACGTCGTGGCGCACGCGATGCACCTCGGCATCTTCTTCGGCTCCGTGCTTGCACTGGCGATGCCCGGCGCCCGCGTGCAGCACCGCGTGATTGGAGTTGTTGGCGTGCTGTACGGTGCGGCGTTCCCTGCTGGCGTGTGCTACTTGATTGCCCGCCACGTGGGCGCGAGCTTCACGAGGTACTGGCAGTTTTCGAGGAAGCCGCTGCACGAGCGCCTGCTGTACCCCGTCGGGTATTGGCACCCCGCGGCGCAGCAGCGGATGTACGGCGGCATGCTGACGAACATGAGGGGCAGCCACGTGTACTGGTGCGTGTTCCAGCTGTCGGCGCTGTGTGTGGTGTGCCTGATTGCTGCTGTGCACCCGCCCGTGGGAGGCTGTCACGTCCAGTAATTCTGCATGGCGGCTGTGCTGCTTGCGGGCGCGGGCGTGGTTGCCTTCACGAACATGATGCGCTCGGCCTTTCTGACGGTGATGCACACTGCGGGCTTTGTGCTCCTTGCGACGCTGTGCCTTGTCAGCGCGGCCAACCACCTTGCGCCGAGCGACGGCGGTGAGAGGGCGTACGTGGCTATCGTGCTGCTGCTGACGACTGTGGTGCTTGCGGTCACTGTGTACGGCGTCGTTGTGTGGTACGCGGAGGACCGCCACTGGCAGGAGCTGCGCGAGCCGCAGCGTGGAGGGCTGGAGGCACTGCTGCGCGATGACGAGGATGGCGACGAAGAGACGCAGAAGCCCCACGACGTGACGTTATCGTCGTATGCCCCAGGCACCACCGTTGCGTCATCGTACCGACCACCCGCAGCGCCGCGGCCCGTGGCTGGTGACACCCGCTTAGACGCTCTGAGCCTGCTGGACCGTGCATCCAGTGCGAGCCGTATTGATTGATCACGCCGTTCTCTGAAGTGCGCTACTTG
>NW_909955.1:0-1081 GCF_000209065.1 Trypanosoma cruzi | reverse complement strand
ACGTCTTGAGACTACGCATTTCGATGAGAACACCGTAAACGAGCCGAACGTCGCTGCAAAGATGAGGGAGGCCGACAAGAACACGATTACGAGTGCCGTGGAGGAGGCACTGCAATGGCTGACAAACATCCAGGAGGCCAGCAAGGAGGAGTACGAGCACCGCCAGAAGGAGCTGGAGAACCTGTGCACGCCCATCATGACGAAGATGTACCAGGGCATGGGCGCGGGCGGCGGTATGCCCGGAGGTATGCCTGGTGGTATGCCCGGAGGTATGCCTGGTGGAATGCCCGGAGGTATGCCTGGTGGTATGCCCGGAGGCATGCCTGGCGGCGCGAACCCGTCGTCTTCGTCAGGACCGAAGGTGGAGGAAGTGGACTGAGAGCGCATCCCCGAAGATGTTCTCATGGCGGCGTCTGCTCGCGAACCAATAGCCCGTTGGTTTTCTCCCTTGTAGAGCGTAGAGGTCTGCGACAAACCCAGCTGCCATCACTATTTTTATTATTGGTTTTTTCCCCTCTCCATTATTATTATTATTATTGTTTTTCTTCGCTCTCCATTATTATTATTGTTATTATTATTATTACGGTTGTTATTTGTATTGTCATTGCGACGGCACTTGTGCTGTTGAGGGCACCACGGTTGCCTCTGCCATTTTTGTTGCTGCTGCCGCCTGTGTGCGTGTCCTTGTACTGCCGGCTTCCTTTCCTCCTTTCTCCCCCGCTCCTCCGCCCTGTGCCACGGAGCACGCCAGAGTCAATCAAGGTCGAGAGCTAACTTTTAAAAAACAGCAGGAAAGAAGAAGAAAATGACGTACGAGGGAGCCATCGGCATCGATCTCGGCACAACTTACTCGTGCGTTGGTGTTTGGCAGAACGAGCGCGTGGAGATCATTGCGAACGATCAGGGCAACCGCACAACGCCGTCGTACGTGGCGTTCACCGACACGGAGCGTCTGATCGGTGATGCCGCGAAGAACCAGGTTGCGATGAACCCGACGAACACCGTCTTCGACGCGAAGCGCCTCATTGGGCGGAAGTTCAGCGACCCCGTTGTGCAGTCGGACATGAAGCACTGGCCCTTC
>NW_909954.1:0-1081 GCF_000209065.1 Trypanosoma cruzi | reverse complement strand
GTATCCGATGGGGATTCACGGCAGAGGTTGCCGCTCAACTGCAGCCAAGAGTTGTAGTAAATGTAGAAAGCAAAGGATGAATAAAACACAACCAAGCTTCCCTGCATCTCGTTGCCCTGAAAAACAACCGCTGATTGAGACTCCACAACTAAGGCCCAAAGAAAAAAAATGGCGTACTGCACCGACCTCGGCACAAGATTGCCTCGGATCACCACGGCAGAGCTGTTCAGTACACTCAGCGACAAGGACTTGCTAGACCCTTCAATATACATCAGCGTACTGTCTCCGCCATCCATATGAAACGTGTTGCCCACCAACGCAAACAGGGAGCGCCACAACACACTCAGCGGAGATCCAACAACATGAATGGCTCTCGACGATGCCGTCAGGGTCTGAAACACATTGCCACTGAGCACCACCGCGGAGTCATTGCTGATCGCCAGTCCATTCATCGCAACACACGACGGCCCCATAAGGCCCAAAACCGACCGAGGGATCAGCCTCGTGACCGTGAAGCGATTCCCGCTGATCGCGATGTTCGTGCGCGGTGGAAACCCACCCTCCGGACTGAGCAGCGCGTCACTAAATGTGTTGCCGGTGACGAGGATGTTCAGCGACCCCAAAGCGGCGTACGCGTTGCCCAACAGCAACAGCACGGCGCCGTCCCTCCACGTGCATCCATCGAACGTGACATTCGCCACGTCGCCTGTCATCGCCCCTATCAGCACCGTCAGGCTCATGCCGCCCCCGCTGAACGTCACGTTGCGATAGCACAGCCACGACAGCCCGCCGCCCACTGCCTGCGCAACCTCGGGGTACACCATGTCGCTGATGCACTCACCAACCGGCGGTGGCGGTGTGCGTAACGGTGGCAACGATGGCGATGGTGGCGGCCCAGCAGGCACAGGCGCCGGGACACACACATCGCCATGCCCTCCAGCAGCGCACTGGCACTTGCAGCCAATGACAGCCGTCGTCAGCGGTGCAAAGCAGTCGCCGCCCTTCGTGCACTCCCCACACGCGGCAACCGTCGTCACGTTGGTGATGCCGTTCAGCTCCAGCTCTGCCGCCGTCGTCACCA
>NW_909953.1:0-1081 GCF_000209065.1 Trypanosoma cruzi | reverse complement strand
ACCCTTCTCGTCTTCCTGATTGTTACTGCCCTCAGAGTTCACATTCACCTTTCGTCCAGCGTCATGGGCCACTGACTCACTTTCCGCAGCCATCACTGCCCACATTTGCCCAGCAGTCACCGGGCCATCACCGGCAGGCCGCACACGCACCATCTTCGCAGCAACTGCCACACACACGCACAAGGAACAGCACATCAGTGCAGGCACCAACAGGACGCAGAGCAAACGCCACGACACCATCACAAACATTTTGTTCACTTGACGCCTTGGAGCGGACCTGCAACAGCATGGGAAATCAAAAAGCGACACGCCCGCTAAACCACGCACAGCCACCGCACAGTTACAAGTGGCAGCAACAGCAGGAGCAGAGAACACACCACAAAAGACAGATAGGATCAGCACGATCGCAAAGCTCGCATAATATCCTGCAGGTCAAAGGTTTAAGAACCAAGAAAAAAATAAAAAAGATGACAAACCAAGGACTCCGGTGCGCATGCACCTGTCCTCAAATGTGCGTCCACGTACGGCTCCGCTGTAAATGCATACGCGTGTGGGATGCCTTCAAAGAAACGGAAGTGACAAACAACGCGGAGCACACATCAGGGCATGGGAACCAAACAAGGCAAACCACTATCATCATAATTACTCTTATTTATACATCGCACCACATTGACGGGCACACATGTCCCCGTGATTGAGTGCTGGCACGCACAGCTTACACACACATCCTCATCCCACAGTGGTGTACACCAGCGCAGATACGGCGAGCAGCAGCGGGGCACACACCCACGCAGAGCCGCTGAGGCTGCCGTCGATTTCGCGAAGACGTGACGGTGCGGGTCGTTGTCGTGTTTGTTTTGTTTGGCATTTTGATCTTCTGATATAATATCGGTGCCTTATGATTCTCATCGCCTCGTGTATTTACTGCGCCCTTTATCTTGTGCATCTGACATACCGGTCGCACCTTGTGTGTGTGTGGAGGAGACTGAGTTGCCAAACCCGCTGGCTCTGGATATCGCTAGGCCGACTCAGTGACTCTGGTGGAGCTCGTGTCTGTCCAGTGATGGCTGTGCCTGCTTCC
>NW_909952.1:0-1081 GCF_000209065.1 Trypanosoma cruzi | reverse complement strand
TTTACGCACGTGTTGCCTTCAGTTTTATTTGCCGCGACGAGCTGCTGGCGACCGCCGGGGGAGGCGGCGGCGGTGTTTCATCGTGGGGGAGGTTTGAGGGGCTTTTTAGATGTCGCGGCGTTGCTTCATGGTGTACCCGTTGCCGTCCGTGGCTGACGAGTCGTTTCTGAATGTCATCTTCGACGGCGGGGTTTGTCGCAGCGTATTTGCGGGATTTGGGCCGCGCCGCTTTGCCCTGGTGGAGCTGCGGGACGACGCCCGCGCGGAGGCGGTGACATCCGCCCTGGGGCCTACGCCTTCACCACATGTGAATACTCACACTAGTGCCAGCAGCCTCCTGAAGGACAAGGACGACGATTGTGGGCTGGAGAAGCTGGGTTCTGCACCCGTCGCTGCCGCATCCAACTCGAGGCGGAAGGGCAATGCTGCCGGGAGAAAAAAAGATGGCGGTGATCCCACTGGGGGCGCTGACAGTGACGGCTGTACCGGGACGAGTGGTATTGCGTACATTGGTCGGCTGCGGTTCCGCAACACGCCGATTCAAGTGCTGCCGAGTCCCATTACGCTTGACGAGATATACCGTTGCGGCGGACAGTTGCCGCAGCGTTGTTCAGGAAGGAAAAAAGAAAGCGACAAACCACAAGGGCGTGTGGGTCGAGGGCCGTTGGAGCGGAAGCGGCAACGTCCGCCTGCCACGGAGGAGACCACCACCGAAAGCGAAAACGCGGCAATGGCGGGTGGGGGAAAGACGACCGCCTCGAATGGCGACGCCTGTCGCCGGTGCAGGTCGGCGGAACATTTCACGCGGCAGTGCAGCGCCGAATTGAGCACGGAGGACGCGGATGGAAAAAGATGCGGGGCTGCGGGAGCCACCACGGGGTCTGGGCCGCGCGGCACGTCTCCACGCAAACGCGCCGCAAAACACGTCTTCCCTGCAGACTGCTGCCAAAAGTGCGGGTCATCGCTGCACTTCACGCGGCACTGCGATGCCGACGCTCACAGCGCCGGTGAATCGGCGAGGCCGCAGGATCACACGGGATTAGACAATGCTGCCGCGGCCCACACTGGTGTACCCAAGAAC
>NW_909951.1:0-1081 GCF_000209065.1 Trypanosoma cruzi | reverse complement strand
CATGTGAAAGTGCCGGAGAGCAACTCTAAGCCCGGCTCGTTGTCGTACGGCGCCGAGCAGCGAATGGCCTCGGCCTGGGCTCTGCATTCCGTAGCGGGGGTGCGATCAGCGTGCCGTCCCTCGCCCTCGTCCTCGCCCAAGTGGTGGGTGGCGGTTCCGGTGGAATTCCCGGCGGCTCCGGTTCACCGGGAGAAATTGACTTTCCACAGCGCCTGGGAGCGCATGATGCCACGGACGTTGGCCATGTGCGTCACGACGCTGGTGCGGCAACCGCAGTGCTTGCCGCACACCGGGCAGTCTGCCGGGCGTCGGATCGTGGCGGGGTGGGGTCCAGCGGGAGGAGGAGGCGTTTCCGTGCGAGGTTCATTGCGTGTCTGCTGTGCGGCATCCGAGTTGCACCAACAGCATGTGCTCGGGATGGCGGGCTGCAGTGGCCGTAGCAGCCATCCGTAGTTGAGCAGAACCCCGGTGCGGAGGCGGGCCAGTGCGGCCTCTACCCCACGAGTGAGGGTGGTGTCGATGCGCGTGGGTCCCAGTCGCCGGCTCCACTGCAGCAGCAAGCTTCCTCCCTGAGCTGTCGGGCACAAATAACATGTTTGGACAGTGCGACCATGCCGGTGATCCATCTGTCGGTGAGCTGTGTGAGGTCGGATGCCTTCTCGGATTTCGCACCACAAGCTCCGTTCCTGGACACGCCGCAGTGGCCAACGACAAGCTGCATCCGTGTGCGCGCTCCTCGGCGCGACGGGCAAGACAAAAGGGTACGTCCACAATGTGAGTCACCAGGTGATCCAGAACCGTCAACATGTGCTCGCGTGCTTCAACGATTCGACGAGAAGCTGCAGACACGCACGCTGCCGTGGAAAAAGTCTCGGTGAATATCGCACTCCCCATGCGAACGCCACATCCCTCTGTGTCTGCTGTGGTGCATGAATTTCGCACAGCCAGAAGGAAATTGGGGAAAAGAAGGAATTCCTCGTGGAGGCATCCCCGTACCAGCGTGGCCAATCCACGACCATATCCCTTGCCTGTAGAATGCGGTGTGCCAAGTAAATCAAAGGCCGCGCCGTGAATGGATGTA
>NW_909950.1:0-1081 GCF_000209065.1 Trypanosoma cruzi | reverse complement strand
GCTCCACCGAAAATCGGAAATATCGTACACAAAAATGCCTAGAATAATAATCACATACGATGCAAAGAAAACAGGCGTAGGATAAATATTAAATATGGTTACATTCCATATGATGCTGTATACACTCACTGAGAGCAAGGACACGTTAGCAAAAACCGCGCTTGCAACTAAAAATAAAAGCGGTAGGCCAGTGTAGACAAAGAGCATCGATAGACCAAACATCATTTGGAACAGCCAGTCTTCATCCGTCCATGTTTTTCGGCCAGAAGCAAATGAGCTCCACTCCAGAACAAAAAATTGAATTACAGTGAAGAGAAGAGCACAGCCGGACATGCAGCAAAGATTTTCCACAAGTGGTATGTACCTTGCAACTTCCGGTAAAGATTCAGGTACTTGTCCGGAAGACTGCTCCTGATCTCGTTCTCGCCCTGAGTCAACAACAGGAATGTTGTTCGGTAAAGATGAAAATTCATTTTGTTCCTCTGCAATTTGCCTCTCACGAAAAGAAGACATGTCGCGGGCAACTTCGCTGTTAACGCCCTCCTCTTCTTGATTGGTATTGGCAGACTCCACACTCTCAAGATATACACCTCTTGGCTGAGGCTTGATAAACCACTCCATAAGAACATTACTTGTCGCGTAAAGAGCAGCGGCAAGCAAGCAAAACAAATCGCCCTTGGCAACATTAGGCCCCACCTTATTTCGTGTCACTCCATCGGCGTCCAAAACAATGAGAACCACCAAGCCACTTGTGGCAACAAGACAACCAACAATGTGGGTGACAGCAAAACGCATTTTCAAAATAAAAAAGCTTAGCACAAAAACACATGGAATGTTGAAGCAATTCAAGAGCTGGACTGAAATCATGTCTGTGTACTGGAAGGCCTTGACAATAAAAAAGTTCGCTTCCATGTCAATAAGGCCAAGAACAGCGTACCTCCAAGGCTTCTGTAAAAACACAAAATTCAAAAACCTCCGGTGCCGGTTACGAATGTACAGCAGAAGAAATATTGGTGCATAAACGGCGAAAATAAAGGCGTACGCCGTCAACGATTGCAGCAGAGGATAACTGGCATTATTA
>NW_909949.1:0-1081 GCF_000209065.1 Trypanosoma cruzi | reverse complement strand
ATGCCGCACCCATCAACGTTTTCGTAAGGTCGTGTCGCACCCCTTCTCCCTCGGAAAATCCCGCGGCCACCCTTCTCTCCCGTGGCGCGTGCCATCGTGGTGCGGCCCCCGCCCCATTGCAGCCTAATAGTCCCCTATCTACTGTTGGTCTAAAATACTTGTTGTACAACTGCAAGGGGAACACCAGGCGTTCACGTGCAGTCCAGCAGAAGCCACAGCAAACAAATATACGCGGTGGGCACCACAACAACCAACACGCCCCCACCCACAGGCATCATCTTCACGGACACCACAGTCAGCCACACCACTCCCGCTGCATGTGCGCCCTCTCTCCCCCATCATCCCTTCCTCCCTCCTGCCGGCGTTCACAGAAGAATGCTGCGGATGCCGGAGAAGTGTTCCACGTCGGCATCTGTGACGCCAGCCCGCCGCGCCTGCCACCCCGACAAGACGTGCCGCACAACGACATCCGCGGCGAGGTCCTTTACCTCGGCGCTGTTCATCTCACCCCTGCTGTACTTCGACGTCACCTCCGCGAGGAGATTGTCGTCGGGGCAGAAGAACCGAATGAGTCGGTACGCCACGTCTGCGTGCAGGTTGACACCCTCCGCACGCATGTCCTCCAGCGTGCCACCCCCACCAGAGAAGGCCTTGCGCACCTTCTTCCGCACCTCCTGCTCCGTGTCGTGTAGTGTGATGACTCCGTTCTCCCCGGCGCTGCTGCTCATCTTGAACTGCGCTCCCTTCAGTGCGGGGAGGAACTTTGTGTGCAGCAGTGCGGGGGCGCAGCACTTCATACGCGGCGCGACGTTGCGTGCCAGGAGGAAAAAAGCGTCCTGATCAATTGCACAGGGAATGATGCACTTCAGCGGCGGGTCCCAGCTAGCCGTCGTAGCACACGGGGGAAGACACTGCTAAGACACGGTGCGGCCCTGCACGCTGGAAAGGGCTGCTTTTCAACATTGTCGCTATCCTTCAGGCAAATGCATTCTTCACAGCGCTCAGCGTCAACATGCGCTGCACCTGCACGACAGTTGGGTACATGTCCCCCATGTACATCGTGTTGCGGAATATAAATGTC
>NW_909948.1:0-1081 GCF_000209065.1 Trypanosoma cruzi | reverse complement strand
ACACACTGGACACCAAACAACCCTGAACTATCCGCTGCTTGGAGGAATTTCGCGAGCTCCTGCCCACAATGGTGCTGCACTCGGCGGATCGTTTTCGAGCGGCTGCTGCACCACACGTTGTGGTCTAAATTTTTGTTTCGAATTATGAATGGCGGGAGTCAGAGGCACTCTCTTTCAATGTATGTTTGCGTGTTCACACACTGGACACCAAACAACTCTGAACTATCCGCTGCTTGGAGGAATTTCGCGAGCTCTTGCCCACAATGGTGCTGCACTCGGCGGATCGTTTTCGAGCGGCTGCTGCACCACACGTTGTGGTCTAAATTTTTGTTTCGAATTATGAATGGCGGGAGTCAGAGGCACTCTCTTTCAATGTATGTTTGCGTGTGCACACACTGGACACCAAACAACCCTGAACTATCCGCTGCTTGGAGGAATTTCGCGAGCTCCTGCCCACAAGGGTGCTGCACTCGGCGGATCGTTTTCGAGTGGCTGCTGCACCACACGTTGTGGTCTAAATTTTTGTTTCGAATTATGAATGGCGGGAGTCAGAGGCACTCTCTTTCAATGTATGTTTGCGTGTGCACACACTGGACACCAAACAACCCTGAATTATCCGCTTCTTGGAGGAGTTTCGCGAGATCTTGCCCACAAGGGTGCTGCAGTCGGCGGATCGTTTTCGAGCGGCTGCTGCACCACACGTTGTGGTCTATGTTTTTGTTTCGAATTATGAATGGCGGGAGTCAGAGGCACTCTCTTTCAATGTATGTTTGCGTGTGCACACACTGGACACCAAACAACCCTGAATTATCCGCTGCTTGGAGGAATTTCGCGAGCTCCTGCCCACAAGGGTGCTGCAGTCGGCGGATCGTTTTCGAGCGGCTGCTGCACCACACGTTGTGGTCTAAATTTTTGTTTCGAATTATGAATGGCGGGAGTCAGAGACACTCTCTTTCAATGTATGTTTGCGTGTGCACACACTGGACACCAAACAACCCTGAACTATCCGCTGCTTGGAGGAATTTCGCGAGCTCCTGCCCACAAGGGTGCTGCACTCGGCGGATCGTTTTCGAGCGGCTGC
>NW_909947.1:0-1081 GCF_000209065.1 Trypanosoma cruzi | reverse complement strand
GAGGCCTCAAAAAGAGAAATGCAGAACAAGGCATCGTCACCCAACAAAACGGGGTCCGAATCACCGGACCGTCCTTCAAAGGATGGTATGCAGGAGCAAAAAGATAAAGTCACAACGCAATTGAATACGACGAAAAAAGCATCTGCTGGCGGTTTAGCGGAAACAACAGCAACATCCATCTCTGCAAATCCACAGTGGCGATGTCCAGAATAGGGAGGATGAGGATGATGCTCGGCAGCCCAAACCCAACAGAGTGCAGGACGACGCCGAAGCTGGCAACACCAACGTCGCTCCTACAGTCAGTGAGGCAGCACCTCAAACATTAGAAACAGTCACCACCCGAAAACGTGAGACAAACGAGACTGGTGACAGTGACGGCAGCACCGCGGTCTCCCACACCACCTTCCCTCTTTTGCTTCTTCTTCTTGTTGTTGCGGCTGCTGCTGCGGTGGTGGCCGCGTGAGAGTGAGGGAGAGAGAGCCGTGCACCGCCCACACACACTCGTCCTTCTCTCTCTGTGTGTGTCCCCTTGCATGGACTCTCGCCCTCACCTCACCCCACGAGGCACACACATAATGTGCCCATTGTATATATGCATGCACACCCATGCAGGCCCGTTGGTGCTCTCTTTTGCACGACACGCACCGCTGCCGTCCTGCCTGGCTGCATGGGCGGAGCACCGTAACTGTTTCTGTTTTGTTTTTATTGCATTGAGTGGGCGACCTCTCTCTCTCCCTCTGTGTGTGTGTTTTGCTTTACGGGAGTAATGAGAGTGTGTGCGCTGGTCGTCCCACGCTTCGGCTTTTTGTTTTACATCATTGCTTCTGTTGTGGTTGAGAGCACCCATTCTGCGGGCTGTGGGTGCGTGCTATCCGCGTTTTTGTGCCGTTGCTTTATTTGGATTCTCTTGTGCCGGACAGCTGCTCTGCCAGTATAGGCACTGATAAACGCACAATTATAACCACGCCTTTTTCCACAAGATTTTGGCTGGGACGGCCCTCGCTGGGAGGGAGGGCGTGAGCTCGCCGTGTGTCCCCTGGACTTGTTGCGAGCGTGATTTTCTTGGCGTGCTGTCATGGAT
>NW_909946.1:0-1081 GCF_000209065.1 Trypanosoma cruzi | reverse complement strand
TTTTGCTGTACAGCAACTTGACGCATTGCAGCTTCACTGTGTTGGCGTTCATATCTGGCATTTTGTATTCAGCAATTTCCTTTAATTGTTCTAATGAAATTGAACCAACTTTTTCTTTATTTGGAACTCCACTACCTTTTTTAACTTTTGAAGCTTGAACTAATTTGAATGAAGTAGGTGAAGTAAATAATTTAAAATCAAATGATTTATCTTTGTATACGGTAATTAATACAGGAACTGGTTCAGCTCCTCTTTCTCTTGTTTGGTCATTAAAAGCTTTTGTAAATTCAGGCATGTTAATACCAACACCAGCTAATGCGGGACCTGGTTTTGCTTGGCCGGCCATAAACTGTAATTTGGCTTTCTTTTGTATTTCTTTTGCCATTTTATAAAATCCTTTCGATAATTGTGGTTCTAACGAATTTATTGAAAATTCTTCCACTTTTTAGGCAATTTAACATTGCAATTGGAATTATACCAGAATAAGTTATTTTTTATAAAAATAAGCAAATAAAAAAGATAAAAATAACAAAGTAGTTAAGTTTATCTTTTATCCTCTTTTTTTCTTCTTATTTTAAGCCTTTTTAAGCCTTAAAAACTAGTAGCTGCTGATTTTATTTCATCAATTTTAGCATCAACAATTTGCTCTGGTGTATATGTATTAAATGGTGCCACTTTTGTTCCATCTATTAATATTGTTTTTGTAACCTTGGCACCTAAAAAATTTCATACTCCTTCTAAATAAGACACATGACTTGCTCATAAATATCACCCATAAGGTGCACCTTGCGACGCAATAATTTGCACTTTTAAATGATCTAAAAGGCCAATTGAACTACCTTTTTTAGCATATTTATAAGAAAATGTTTTGTTAGCAACAGCAATACGGTCTATAAATGTTTTTAATACAGTTGGAACATTAAAATTGATCATTGGTGATGCAATAATTAATTTATCTGTATTTTTTAATATTTCAATATACTTATCGGATAATTCTTCATTAAAAAAAGAACTAAAATTATTAGAATTCATTCCTGATAATGACATTTCTAATTGATTTAAATCAAATTCTGTAATTTCA
>NW_909945.1:0-1081 GCF_000209065.1 Trypanosoma cruzi | reverse complement strand
GAAACAAAAACATAGACCACAGCGTGTGGTGCAGCAGCCGCTCGAAAACGATTATCCGAGTGCAGCACCCCTGTGGGCAAGATCTCGCGAAATTCCTCCAAGCAGCGGATAGTTCCGGGTTGTTTGGCGTTCAGTGTGTGAACACGCAAACAGACATTGAAAGAGAGTGTCTCTGACCACCACCATTCATAATTCGAAACAAAAACATAGACCACAACGTGTGGTGCAGCAGCCGCTCGAAGACGATCCGCCGAGTGCAGCACCCCTGTGAGCAAGATCTCGCGAAATTCCTCCAAGCAGCGGATAGTTCCGGGTTGTTTGGCGTTCAGTGTGTGAACACGCAAACAGACATTGAAAGAGAGTGTCTCTGACCACCACCATTCATAATTCGAAACAAAAACATAGACCACAGCGTGTGGTGCAGCAGCCGCTCGAAAACGATTATCCGAGTGCAGCACCGTTGTGGGCAAGATCTCGCGAAATTCCTCCAAGCAGCGGATAGTTCCGGGTTGTTTGGCGTTCAGTGTGTGAACACGCAAACAGACATTGAAAGAGAGTGTCTCTGACCACCACCATTCATAATTCGAAACAAAAACATAGACCACAGCGTGTGGTGCAGCAGCCGCTCGAAAACGATTATCCGAGTGCAGCACCCCTGTGGGCAAGATCTCGCGAAATTCCTCCAAGCAGCGGATAGTTCCGGGTTGTTTGGCGTTCAGTGTGTGAACACGCAAACAGACATTGAAAGAGAGTGTCTCTGACCACCACCATTCATAATTCGAAACAAAAACATAGACCACAACGTGTGGTGCAGCAGCCGCTCGAAGACGATCCGCCGAGTGCAGCACCCCTGTGAGCAAGATCTCGCGAAATTCCTCCAAGCAGCGGATAGTTCCGGGTTGTTTGGCGTTCAGTGTGTGAACACGCAAACAGACATTGAAAGAGAGTGTCTCTGACCACCACCATTCATAATTCGAAACAAAAACATAGACCACAGCGTGTGGTGCAGCAGCCGCTCGAAAACGATTATCCGAGTGCAGCACCGTTAAAAGCAAGATCTCGCGAAATTCCTCCAAGCAGC
>NW_909943.1:0-1080 GCF_000209065.1 Trypanosoma cruzi | reverse complement strand
CTGTCCCCCGCGGACAGGGATGCGACTGCGCTCATGGCAACGGACGAGTTGACGACGAGGGCGAGGCCGCTTGACGTGACTGTCGGTTCCGCGCTGCTCAGTGACTCGGCAGCAGTACTGCCCCCGCGGACAGGGATGCGACTGCGCTCATGGCAACGGACGAGTTGACGACGGAGGCGAGGCCGCTTGACGTGACTGTCGGTTCTGCGCTGCTCAGTGACTCGGCAGCAGTAACTGCCCCCGCGGACAGGGATGCGACTGCGCTCATGGCAACGGACGAGTTGACGACGGAGGCGAGGCCGCTTGACGTGACTGTCGGTTCTGCGCTGCTCAGTGACTCGGCAGCAGTAACTGCCCCCGCGGACAGGGATGCGACTGCGCTCATGGCAACGGACGAGTTGACGACGGAGGCGAGGCCGCTTGACGTGACTGTCGGTTCCGCGCTGCTCAGTGACTCGGCAGCAGTAACTGCCCCCGCGGACAGGGATGCGACTGCGCTCATGGCAACGGACGAGTTGACGACGGAGGCGAGGCCGCTTGACGTGACTGTCGGTTCTGCGCTGCTCAGTGACTCGGCGGCAGTAACTGCCCCCGCGGACAGGGATGCGACTGCGCTCATGGCAACGGACGAGTTGACGACGGAGGCGAGGCCGCTTGACGTGACTGTCGGTTCCGCGCTGCTCAGTGACTCGGCGGCAGTAACTGCCCCCGCGGACAGGGATGCGACTGCGCTCATGGCAACGGACGAGTTGACGACGGAGGCGAGGCCGCTTGACGTGACTGTCGGTTCTGCGCTGCTCAGTGACTCGGCGGCAGTAACTGCCCCCGCGGACAGGGATGCGGCTGCGCTCATGGCAACGGACGAGTTGACGACGGAGGCGAGGCCGCTTGACGTGACTGTCGGTTCCGCGCTGCTCAGTGACTCGGCGGCAGTAACTGCCCCCGCGGACAGGGATGCGACTGCGCTCATGGCAACGGACGAGTTGACGACGGAGGCGAGGCCGCTTGACGTGACTGTCGGTTCTGCGCTGCTCAGTGACTCGGCAGCAGTAACTGCCCCCGCGGACAGGGATGCGACTG
>NW_909942.1:0-1080 GCF_000209065.1 Trypanosoma cruzi | reverse complement strand
TGTCCGCTGATCATGGGTGGCATGCCTCCACTAGTGACGTCGTCTGCAGGCATTTCACAGCACCAGTGAAACGCACATCATGTCGCATGCTTTGGCTGTGGCTGTGGTGTTGTGAATGCAGCCGGCATTATTTTGCCCGACTCCTTTTCACTGCTTTGCGACAAATAGATGCGTCGCCGCCCGAGTCATTCACTGCAGCACCGTGTGTTGTACTGCCAGCACAAGACTCTCCTGTTGTCTGACGCCTGGCTGACAGTCAGACACCACTGCGTTGGGAAATGCAAGGATGTGGACTGCCGCTCACGGTGTTAGGCACCGCTGTTTGGATGCGGCGGCCACACGAGCGGATGTATTGTGGCACAATGAAATGCGTGAAGTACGCGGAATCACAGCGGCTGCAATAATATCAGCGGTGTGGCGCCACGGAATATGTGAGGGGGTGATGCATGATAAATCACAGCGGGCGGCATGCGAGGGAAGTGCACCGCGACGGAGCGTCACCCCGCCCTCAGCCTGCAGGGGAATGTACACCCACAAAATATATGGACGAGACACCACCAAACACACACATGCCCTTCCATGCACCAATAAATAAGAGCGAAGGTGCGTTCTGGTGTGTGGGAGTCCACTCACATATTTTCATTTCCACCGCAATAAACTGTGAGGAATCAGGTGCCACCGCAACGAAAGGAAAAACAAACATCTATTGCAACACTTTACCAGCGAAAGGCAGGAACAACACAAACCGAATTATTGGCCGCACCAGCACAAGCAACATTTCACAAGGGGAAAAAACAAATTGTGCACCCTGCAGAAATCCCCAACACAGTACCCAGGCATGAAGGTTTACCCTCCGCAAAACGAAAGAACAAAACGCATGCAGACATCTGCCAACATTCAAACAGAAACACAAATAAATGGATTCTTGCTTTATACCATTCCTTGCTCTGAATATGAACGAAGGCCAAAGGAAACCGAATGATTTTTGTGATGAATGTTGGCTGCCCTTCCTGTGGACCACCAATTCACGTGGTGTGCGGAGATTATCTTTTTATTGTTACTTTGCTTTTGTGTTGCTGT
>NW_909941.1:0-1080 GCF_000209065.1 Trypanosoma cruzi | reverse complement strand
CCTGGGCATCCTTCCATTATAACCTCTTGACGGCGTGAGGGAATTCCACGTGCCAGGCACTGACGCAGTCCTGCGAGAGGGATCGTGCAATCGTGGCTTGTTTGTCAGCGGCCTCACTGCGTGGAATACCGCAGTGTGATGGGAAAATATAAAATCCACTGGGTGACCTCGCCTCACCAAGGAAAGCAGCATAATCCAAATTTACTCAGTAACGCGGTCTCGCACGGTCGGTGGGCAACGCGGGGTGCCTCCATTGCCGAGAGGGAGTCCGTTTCCTCCAGCATTCGTGTGGGCGATTGGGATGTTCCCAGACAATGAGGTATGAGATGTCTAAAAACATTTTCGATCGCAGGGCAGTCTGCCCTATATGAGCATGCGAGGCTGCCAGCTGCTGCACGATGTACCTCCACAGGGAGATCAGTTGTCGTGGTGGAGTCATATAATAGCGCAGCGGATCCAGATGCGAGTGCAGCGAGATATGAAGGACCGTCCGTCCACAATTCAAAACCACAATCCCCCAAAGAGGAGTGAGTAGAATAGAAAGCCGTGCGCCCGACATCGTCAGAGGCGTCTTCGGCAAACAGTGGCTGATAAAATCTCACGTTGTTGCAGATCACAGTGTCCCGGGGAAAAATTCGATGTTGGGCAAGAGGCGCGCGAATGTGGTTGTGGGGTGTCCCAATAATGTCACAGACGCGTAGCAATCCATTAATAGCAGCATCTCTCGGAAGCGGATTGATGTCGCCGCTTTCCCATGCATGGACGGAGGCATAGGTTGCGAGTAGATAAGGGAACGCAAATCCTCGTGATCATGGAGGCGTATATAGCGTTCGTATTGTGTGAGTGCACGAAGCCAGAGTACCTTCCGGAGCGGAAGAATAATGGCTTCCAAATAGACAGATGTGTCTTCCGTAGAGGCGCTCAGGCCAAGAATGTTTTGCTACCGTCGCGGTACCGTACTTCCATATTATGGAGGTAAGTGGGGGCGAGTCACGGGACAATTGCCTCGCCACTATGAAATAGCACAACATGAACGTATCCAATCAAAAAGGATCGCATGGAAGATGGGACGCGCCCGCT
>NW_909940.1:0-1080 GCF_000209065.1 Trypanosoma cruzi | reverse complement strand
CCAAACAACCCTGAACTATCCGCTGCTTGGAGGAATTTCGCGAGCTCTTGCCCACACGGGTGCTGCACTCGGCTGATCGTTTTCGAGCGGCTGCTGCAGCACACGTTGTGGTCCAAATTTTTGTTTCCGATTGTGAATGGTGGGAGTCAGAGGCACTCTCTGTCAATATCTGTTTGCGTGTTCACACACTGGACACCAAACAACCCTGAACTATCCGCTGCTTGGAGGAATTTCGCGAGCTCTTGCCCACAAGGGTGCTGCACTCGGCTGATCGATTTCGAGCGGCTGCTGCATCACACGTTGTGGTCCAAATTTTTGTTTCCGATTGTGAATGGTGGGAGTCAGAGGCACTCTCTGTCAATATCTGTTTGCGTGTTCACACACTGGACACCAAACAACCCTGAACTATCCGCTGCTTGGAGGAATTTCGCGAGCTCTTGCCCACACGGGTGCTGCACTCGGCTGATCGATTTCGAGCGGCTGCTGCAGCACACGTTGTGGTCCAAATTTTTGTTTCCGATTGTGAATGGTGGGAGTCAGAGGCACTCTCTGTCAATATCTGTTTGCGTGTTCACACACTGGACACCAAACAACCCTGAACTATCCGCTGCTTGGAGGAATTTCGCGAGCTCTTGCCCACACGGGTGCTGCACTCGGCTGATCGATTTCGAGCGGCTGCTGCATCACACGTTGTGGTCCAAATTTTTGTTTCCGATTGTGAATGGTGGGAGTCAGAGGCACTCTCTGTCAATATCTGTTTGCGTGTTCACACACTGGACACCAAACAACCCTGAACTATCCGCTGCTTGGAGGAATTTCGCGAGCTCTTGCCCACAAAGGTGCTGCACTCGGCTGATCGATTTCGAGCGGCTGCTGCATCACACGTTGTGGTCCAAATTTTTGTTTCCGATTGTGAATGGTGGGAGTCAGAGACACTCTCCGTCAATATCTGTTTGCGTGTTCACACACTGGACACCAAACAACCCTGAACTATCCGCTGCTTGGAGGAATTTCGCGAGCTCTAGCCCACAAGGGTGCTGCACTCGGCTGATCGATTTCGAGCGGCTGCTGCAGCACACG
>NW_909939.1:0-1080 GCF_000209065.1 Trypanosoma cruzi | reverse complement strand
AGGGGACGAGGAACAGCCGTTGGGTGTCTCCAAGAAATCGCTAGAGGGCTTATTGTCCCTTCGGCAGCCGCAGGAGTTGGCGGTGAGGCTTGCGCAATCTCTCTCCTCCCTGCGCGCGCGGCTTGCGGAGTTGGAGTTGGAGAGGCTTAACCGTGGGAGCGAGGCGCCGGGGCTGTCGAACATCGTGGCACGCCGCGCGCAGGAGAAGGCGGAGAAGCTGGAGCTTGAGATCCAAAAGACGGAGCGGGTAACGCGCCGCCTGAAGATCATCTCAAGTTTGGTGGGACACATCATTCGCTTGCGCGAGAAAACCCTTACGGAGACTCACACGGCGATGGAGGCGGAGGTGCAGTCTCTTCAGGAAAAGATCCGGGTCAATGAAGAGCTGATACGTGAGCGTTTCGTGAGCCGCGTCAACATGCTGCACCGCTATTGGCTTTGGCGCACGCTACAGGAGCTGGGAGACCAGACGGTGGGCTGGACATTTGAGGAGGAGCTCGCACGCGGTCCGCGGTACCGCACTCTGGGGGTGCAGAACAACATTGTCTCGGAAACTCTTGAGCAGCAGCTTTCGTGGCTGCTTGTGTTCGCGGAGAAGGAGAAGATCTTCCGCGAACACGTGCGTCGCCTCGAGCTCCTCGTAGAGGAGTTAACAGACATCAATGACGCCCTGGAGGAGGCGTTGACGTGTCGTGTGTGCGGTCTGTTGTTTGAAGACCCAGTTCTGTTTTGGCCGTGCGGCCACGTCTTCTGTTTGGTGTGCTTTGACACGCTGAGCATCGCGCCGAGTCTCTTCCGCTGCCCAACGTGCGGTAGCATGGGCAGCGAGGGCTACGTGCACAACCTCCTTATTGCGGAGTCCGTGGCGAAGTGGATGTTTAAGGACGCGGGTTATGGCGACATCCACGGCGCACTGAGCCTCATCCGCCTGCACCTTTCGAAGTTCCGCAAGGAAGTCATTTCATCGCGCGTCGCACAGCTCCATCAGCAGCTCACGGAGGCACGGCAGAAGGAGACAAAAGTGGAGGAACTGTCGCAAATGGACATTACATACCGCGACTTTTGATGGTGTGAGAGAGG
>NW_909938.1:0-1080 GCF_000209065.1 Trypanosoma cruzi | reverse complement strand
CCCAACGACATCTGTTGATGTCATGGGTACACTTTTGCTATTGCTTCCATTTGCATTTTACGGTAGTCGAATGGTCACGGCTCTTGTTGAGCAGCGTCGTACCGGATTTCTTCAGGTGCTTTACAGTTCGTCACTTCGGCCGGTTGCGTTTTGGATGGCAAACTTCACATACGACTTTTTTACTTTTTTTATTTTGGTGCTTATTACCATTTTTTTGTTTGCCTCCAACCATATTTCCCGTGGCATGACTTTGGGTAATTTGCTTGCTATTTTTGGCGTTATGGTCGTGTTTGGCTCCAGTACGATCATGCTATCTTATTTTCTAAGCCGGTTTTTTAAAAACGGCATTACGGCTCAGTATTTTATTACGGTATTTACAATATTTACAGGTTTTGCCTTTTTGATTTCGTCATGCACAGTGCGTTTCTTACCGATAAATCCTCTGACATGTTCTGCAATAGAGCTGAATGAACAATTTTCTATCCTGATGCGATTCTTTCCTTTTTATAATCTTGGTGAGTCCTTTATGAACTACGTTTTGGCCAATGAGTTCAATGAGGATTTGGATGTGTTGTTTCGCATGCAACCCGCAATGATTTTAACGCTGTTGTTTGTCTGCATGATATTTTACGAGACATCTGCTGAGGTGAGTGTGCGCGTGTTTTTCAGAGATCAAGTTAATTCCCGGATTTATACACTGGTGCAGAAACTTCTCAAGTCTTTATCTTCATCTCACGATGAGAGCAATGAAGTTTCTGGCGATGAGTCATTTTATCGCTGGAAGGATTCATCGCGTCTTTTTTCATCTGAGGATGATTGTGTTGCGGAAGAGCGGGAGAAGCACTTCCCGGGCGACGATATTCGCGCCTCAACAGTTTGGAAGTTGTGCAATGATGTGTATGCCTTGCAGAATGTGACTCTCAGTTTGCAGAGTGAAACCCTTGTAGTGGTTGGCATTAATGGGAGCGGTAAGACGACCCTTTTGCGGTGTCTTTCGGGTCAAATGCTTCCTTCCCATGGCGATGTGTATCTGCATGGACACTGTACAACACGAGGAGCGGCCTCTAAACTTGCCGCAAA
>NW_909937.1:0-1080 GCF_000209065.1 Trypanosoma cruzi | reverse complement strand
AGATGCCGAGTCTCCCGCGGTAAAGAGATATGAAAGGACGACTTTACATCCAGCAGGGAAACGGCCTCAGCCATCGCAGGTGGCAAATAATGGGAAATATGTAAAAGAGGAACATTCGCCTCATAAGGGTCGTCTCTGTTCTTGTCGCGTGGCCACGCGATCCATTGTCGTCGTAAACCGGTGATTTCTCCTCCACAACCGAGAAGGGTATTATCCATCCGCCTGTTATTGTGGACGAAGCGTCCTCGATAATTCCTGCTTTTCGTAACTATCGCGCGTCAGCGGTTGGAATGCTTCGTGGAGTTTCGCACGCTTTATAGGAGAAGGGCAGAGGGAAAGGGGACCGCCCGACGAGTCCCCATGCTTGCACGAGTCTCTCCAAGGTAGCCGGGCTCAACCGGCTCTTGATCCACTCCGGATTCAGTACAGGCACGTTGACCTGCTGTAGCGGGATGTTTCGTTCATCTTGTGGAGTGGCCAGACGCGTCCTTGTCGCGCGTCTCGTAATTGTGGCAGAATAATGGTAAAAATCATGGAAAAAAGCTCCTCCGCTCTCAGCCAGGGTTCCTGCCCTTCCGCAGCTTCTCCCTTCACATCAATGCGGCCAGCGACGACACCTGGGTCAGCATTGTGGTGCACTTCCCCAAATATCGAACTGTGTTCTGGGGAAGGTCAAACGGGTCGACGTGCTTCGCCAACTGCGAGATCAGCTGTGGGTCCAAATTATGCGTCTCCACGATTGGAGCAGCGTGCCGCAACACACCGCGTTTTATGGAATGCGCCGTGGCATCCCAAGGAGCCAGAGCTCGTTCCACCTGGGCAGTCGTCAGGTTCGTGAGCCTTCCGTTGTTTCAAAGTGTCATACAGAGCTTTATAATGTCGAACGCATCCTGCCCTCGCATCCCCACGAACCGCGAAACTCAGTGGGGATCCGCTCTCGCCGTCTTCGGTGCCACGGACCAATACAAAATTAAGGTCCCGTTCGGCTCCATTGTGACATTTTTGGGAGTCAAGGCCGCAATCTCGGACCAACGACTCGCCGTTATCCACGCGAGTCGAAAAACAACACGTTCCTTCCAA
>NW_909936.1:0-1080 GCF_000209065.1 Trypanosoma cruzi | reverse complement strand
TATTGAATATAATCCTTTACCTATTTCTCAATCAACTTTTTCTTTACAGTCATTAAATGCTTTCAAGCAGAATATTATTTCTAAATTAGATTATGAAACTTTAAATTTAGACGAAAAGAATTACATTTTAAAAAACTATCAAAAATATAATTTTTCTTATCAAAAAAATTACAATAGATTCGAGCTTAATAATCAAATTATAATTAATCAAAATCCAGATATTGATTCAAAAAATATGAATAAGAATTTTATTAAACTATATTATGGATTAAATGAAAACAATCAATTAGATTTAAAACCAACTAATTTAACTTTTCAATCATTGTTTAATAGTTTGATTAATCAATATGCATTTACACAAGATAATAAAAGCTTGTGATTAAGCCAAGCACCTGAAAATTTAAAAATTTTAGCTAATAATAGTGCTATAAATGTTGAAGAAATAAAAGACTTATATAATCAAATTTCAAAACCAATAATTTTTAATTTTGAAAATGAAAAAATAAGTAATACATTTCAATTTCAAAATAAGAATAAATTAAATAATCCTCAAGTGATTTATGAAGAAGAAAAATTAAAATCAACTTGATTTGATTTGATAAAAGAAAACTTGGTGAAAATAATAAATGATTTTTATAAACAAACAAATAATGAAGAGAATATATACGTAAATATTCCTATTTTGATTAATAAAAATAATCAAGAAGTTAATAAAAAAATATTATTAGTTAAAAATATTTTAAACTCAATTGATTCAAGATTTAAAGTAAGTTTAACCAAAATCGATGATTATGAAAAATATCATTATTATTTTGAAGAAAATAAATCAATATATAAGAAATCAACTTTTAAATTATTTCAAGGCGATACAGTTGAATTTATATACAATCAATTAACAAATTATGATAATAATCTAGTAAGATTAATTAACTTTTTATCTAAAAACAAAGTAATTTATCAACAAATATATAAGCAATTAATTAAATTAAATGTTTTTTTAATAAGTAATAATTTGAGTTTAGAAAATAATATTGACACACAAACTAAAAATAAATAATTGATTTTATCTACTCTTTAAAA
>NW_909935.1:0-1080 GCF_000209065.1 Trypanosoma cruzi | reverse complement strand
GTGGCGGCTGTGTTCGGCGACGCTGTTGGCGTGTTGGTGGTTGGCGGCGTGGCGCTGTCGTCGCGCGGTGCGCTGTACATGGACGGGCTTTCGGTGCAGACGGCGCTGGGGCTGTGCGTGTCGGTGGAGGGCGGTGTTGCGGCCAGCGACGGCTCCGTGATGGCGTTTGTTGACAGCGACTTCCTGCTGTGCAAGCACGCGGTGTCTGTGCGCGGGGCTGTGAGCGTGTCGGGCTCCGCCGTGGCGCTTGTGCGGAGCGACTTTGCGTCGACGGGGGACTACGCGGTGGCGCTTAATTCGACGGTGAGCCTGGCCGGCGGGTCGATGCTGCTGGTGAAGGGCAACGTGCACGACGGCGCCTCGAGGGAGATGCTCTACGCCGCTGGCGCCGTGACCGCTGCTGGGAGCACGCTGAGCTTTGTTCGCAACCGAGCGCTGCTGCCTCGGATGCTGTCGGTAAGCCTGTCGCTTTCGACTGGGGCGCATTTGAGGGTGGCATGCAACGACGCTGGTGGACGTGTCCTGTCGACGGCGGAGGAGTACGCAGCGGCAGGTTTTGGCGACGCTGGGAGCATCGACGTTGCTGGGTGCGACGTCTGCGACAGGGACACGTACTGCTACGCGCCCGGGACGGCGACGGCGAGCATGAAGGACGGTGTGTGCGTGTGCGCGTGCGGCAGCGGGGGGTACGGCGAGGCGTGCGTGCCTGTGGGAGCTCCCGCACTGCCGCCCGCTGCGGGCACCGCGTCGAGTGTGTTCGTCCGCGAGAACTTGACGGTGCGGTCGGTGTTCGTTGTGCCTGCCGGTGCGAGCGAGGTGACGCTGCGCCACGTTGTGCTGGACGGCGTGAGTCCTGTGCTCTACGTGCCGTGGATGGCGCGAGACGGCGTGCGGATCGTTGTGCAGAACGTGTCGCTGCGTAACGGCGCCGTGCTGTACGTGATGGGCGGTGGAGCGTTGCGCGGTGCGGTGGCTGCGGGGAGCGACGAGGGCGGGCCGGTGGAGCTCTCCGTGTGCGACGTGGAGGCGCTGAACGGTGCGCTTGTTCTGACCGGCACGTTTCCCGCGGGGTCCGCGCTG
>NW_909934.1:0-1080 GCF_000209065.1 Trypanosoma cruzi | reverse complement strand
TCCAAAAAAAGCAAGTCGGCGTGCGCCACCGCCCAAGTTCCACCCAGTCGGACAAGCTGCATGTAGGATACAATAGTATCAGTCCCTGGTTCCAACAGCCCACAGGAGGCCACGATGCCACTATGCAACTAGTAACCCTAAAGGACAATTCAACAGAAGAAACAACCAAAAAACGCGATTAATGGGAGCAGAGGACCCACAAATACACACACAGCACTCCAAAGACCCACACAAATGCCGCAGCCAACAGTGAGGCGCGATACAGCATTGGCTCTCGGGCACTTCAATTGGGACGGTCCCGCGAGCGTCAAAGCGTGGCATCCCACTCAACAGGCCCTTTCGGGAGCAGCCGCAGAGAAGAGGGGAAAGGGTGGGAGCGAGGAAGCGCCGATCATGCGGATGCTCTTCTGCATCAGTTTGCGTGCACGCTGCACATGTCTGTGGAGGACAAGTACATCCAGTTTCTAATCACTGCGCAGCTGCAAGGCCAGCCCGCACGGCGGCGGGCAAAGGGAGGCAGGGGCAATACCTACAAGAAACGAGGGCGGAAACAAAAAGGGGGTGGGGTGCAGAGAGCAGGCAGTGAGAGCATCACGACAGTCGCACAACGACACCCTTAGCAGGCACATCCAAACCAGCCAACACAGAAGGAATAACGGCGAGTGAAGACGCAACCGGGGCAAAACCCACCCAACAGGCACAGCACGGGGAAGCCGGCAGCGGTCGCCCGTCACAACACACCCACGTCTGTCGCGATCGTGCGCTCTCCTCTCCCCGGGTCACACGGCACGGCATCCACAAACCAACGGCGACAAGAACCACAGCACCAACAGCGTTTCTCACAATTCCCCGTCCTCGCCGTCAATTCCACCCTCCTCTGCTGTTGCGGCAAAGCCTCCCACCACGCGAACCTCCGCGCCCCACCAGCTCCTCCCGCCTCAAGGCCGTCCACAACCTGACAGTCGCGCAAATGGCCACGCCGCCCCTGCCGCTGCTGCCGTTGTTGTGGCTGCGTCCCAGTCGCAGTAAAGCCATGCGCTGCGACCATCCGCGGTCAGCCGCTGCCCGCTCCGCACGCAC
>NW_909933.1:0-1080 GCF_000209065.1 Trypanosoma cruzi | reverse complement strand
GTGCCTGGGCTGCTCGTCAGGACCACAGCGATGTGAGGGTCACCGAGTCGCAGCATGTCTGTTGTGACGTTGTTGCATGGCACCTGCACACACACGCAGCGCCTGCATCATTCCCTTTTGTGTTCGCCCTCCGCCGGAGTGGCCACACACACGGGCAGCAGCAAATTCATTTCACCCTCGACAACCAAAAATCAACACCGACATCCCTCGCGACGCAAAGATCTCAGTTGCCAGCACGGGCCTCCTGCCGCTCTGCCACCGACGCCGAAACACGGCACAGTGCACGCACTTATTTTCCTCGTGTGCAGTCAGCCGTTTGCTTCACACATTCTCCGACGGGCTGACGCCCACAAAAGCACGCCACAAAAGCCACTGTGATCACACAAGCTCTTGCGATGAGCGTCTGTGTGTGCATGGATCCGCTGCTCACACGTGCTGGCACGACCGCCTGCAGCCGGTGCCCTCGTGCCAGTTCATCGGCTCCAGCATGGGAAAGAGAAAATGGCCAATTCCTCGTGTACTTATTCCCACCGGCAGTGCCAACACGCTGGTCGCCAGCCGTCATTCATCAGCACATCCAGGAATGCTGAAAAGTGACGTGGAACCGTCAGCCAGCAATGCCACAATCCCCGCACACATGTCGGCTCCACCAGAGAAGACACACAAACCACAAAACCCCTCACATGTTTTCCAAACATCATTCCGACACACCGCGACACGCCAAACAGAAGTATTCGTCACTCCATGCACCTCCCCACACAATCAAATAGTCCATGCACCACGCACGGCAGCAGCTCACACCCGTCTAAACAAGTGTTCCTCGGAGCTGTGTTATCCACGTGCTGCATTGGGCTGCCTCGGCTAAAGGGAGCTGCTTTCGTGAACATTGCTCGCGATCACTCACCCCAACGCGGCCGCCTCCCAGGTGATTGCGCAACCAGTGTTGGGCTCGACAGCACAGGCGCGGGAGCCCGCCGAGCCCAGCCAGCAGTCGCCCATCGTCAACGGTGTCGAACGCAGTCGAGATGCCGGTCGGGACTGCGAGAGAGCGGCGACGGCGACGGTGCAGCGCGGGACGCC
>NW_909932.1:0-1080 GCF_000209065.1 Trypanosoma cruzi | reverse complement strand
CGGTACATAAGAAATACGCAATGTGCGCCTCACCAACGCCACTCAGACGCTTGACGTCTTCCTCTGTCACGGAGGCCACGTGCTCATCATCGTAGACAAACCACTGATCCTCAGGCTTACCCCAGAAGACGTAGTGCCCACTCTCTGCACTCCGGCCCTTGTGGGAAATAACACCACAAAGTTCATAATAACCGCTCTTATTGCCAATGTTATGTGCGTCACCTGCCATCGCCCCAGTTGACACCTCCTCTGCGTTTGTGGTAACGTCAAATTGTGTCTTTTGTCGGGCTTGACGACGTCGCTCAAGCTCCTTGTCTCGCCGAGCCAACACCCTGCCTCGTTCCTCCTGCATGCTTTCCTTTAGTGCATCCGTACAGAGAGTAAAGGTATCTAGTACCAGGGGGAAGGAGACTGGCTTGAGTATTTTGGCCTTCTTTTGAGTATCTGCCCTCCATGAAAAACGCACAAGATGCACAAAGAGATACTCCGGCAAAATGCTGATTCGGCTTGTGCGTGAGTAAAGTACTTCGCGTGCCAACTTTTCCGAACGGACGGGGATTGTCTCATTAAAGGATGCATACAATCCAGTCTCCAGCATCTGTACCTCTGCATTGATATTGCAAGATAACATGAGGAATGGCAAGTCAGACGCCTCGGACACGTCATCGGGGATTTCTTTGCAGACGGAAGTCCGTTTCATCGTCCCACTAAAAAGATTTTTGTGTGTTTCTTGAATCCCATTGTTAAGTTGCTGAAGAATTGTGTTGAGAACTTCCTGCGCGTCGTGCTGCATCGGATGGCCATGTTCGTCAACCTCCCCAAAGGTGGAATTTTGCATGATCAGGGCATTCCAAAAGAGCAACGGGGTGACAGGGTCTTTATTGGCTTCCATCGTCTTGTACAGCTCGCCCATTGAATGAAGCAACGTGTCATTTTTACGTGACTGGAGCAACTCAATCAACTCAGGCACAAGATGAAGCATTTGAACTGCCGCATTCATGTAACATGTATTTGCAATGTTTCTCAATCCTGTAGGCGTTCTCGTGGCTGCAGCGGGAGCTTGGACCGCTGTCGTGTTGG
>NW_909931.1:0-1080 GCF_000209065.1 Trypanosoma cruzi | reverse complement strand
CATGTGCCACAAGAGACAAGAGCGGTCGCATTGCCGCAGCACAGGCATGGATGTCCGCACCTGAGGCAACAAGTGTGTGTTCGTCAGCGTACATGAATGCGGAGGCAGAATAGATGCTGCCCAGGCGGTGCAGCAGACCATCCACACAGCAGAGGAAGAGTTGGGGTCCCGGGACGCCGCCTTGCGGTGCTCCAGCTGAGGCAAGTTGTTTCCGGGAGTGCTGTTCACGAGTGCATACCCTAACACGGCAGCCCCGCAGGTAGTTGTGCAGCCAGCGTTTGGTTCGAGGCCAAGGCACGGAAGTCTGTCAAGCATGCAGAATAACTTCCCATGGTCAGTGGTGTCGAACGCAGTCGGAAAATCAATCGAGACCACAAGCGATGGCGACGAGGGCGTCGTGTGGGGGCGTCGTCTCTAGGGCGCTCATACTCCACAATGCCAAACTCATTCAATCCAAGGGTAATTTATCGATAACAAGTGCCATCACGTCCGACGCAGAAAGCGGAGGTGCAAATCCGAAATTGACGTGGGTGATGCGGCAATAACGCTGACAGGCGGCGGTGAGTCATTCCTTCGGTTAACTTTGGTAAAACAGAGAGCAGCGTGATGGGTCTGTAACTCTCTGGGCGGCATGGATCCTTCCCAGGCTTGGGGATAGAAATAGCGTCTCCCATTTTCCAGGAGCCAGGCAGGCTGCCGTTTGCGAAGGAGTTGTGGATCATCGTTCTAAGTGTGCCACGCGCAACGGGGCCGAGACGGTGCAGAAATTCACTCAACATGTCGCCGGGGCCAGGGGCTGAGCCAGGCAAAGAGTCGCGGATGGCCACGTCAAGTACATACGGCGGGAAAGGCCGATCCATTTCCCAGCCACCAGGAACCAAAGAAGTGCAGCGAGCAGCAGCAGCAGTATAAGGCCGTATGGCGCGTGAAACCGCACAAAATGACGGACAAGCTGATTTGCCTGTTGCCGAGGCAGGGCGCATACGCGGCCAAGTTCAGTGCGGAGCACAACCGATTCCAGAGGATGAGGGTGCGGCGGCGCCACGCCGTGAAGATATCGCCACCTCGGGCTGGGTGAGG
>NW_909930.1:0-1080 GCF_000209065.1 Trypanosoma cruzi | reverse complement strand
TCCGTGAAAGTGCCACGCGATAAGGGCAGCTCGCCAGAGCCTCTCGCAGTCTTGTTACCATCCGACTTTTGCTGCATGAGCGTCAAAAGCTCGACGCAAAACTCCTCCTTATTCTCCTCCGGTATCTCCACCGTCAGCCCCGGCCGCGGGTGCAGTGTGATGGAGTGGCGGGCGATAATGCAGCCAGTGCTGTTGACTCTGTTCAAGCACTGGAGCGTCGCCGCGATTCGTCCCGGGCTGTTTCGCCGCGTCTGCGTCGGGGACGTGTTATTTGCCCGGGAGAGGAAACTCGCCAACAGTACACCATCAGCACCGTGCGTCAACTTCCCCCACCGGTCCATAAGAGTGCGAGCGCCTCGCGTCCTGTGCGCCGACTGCTCCTCGTCTTCCTCCAGCTGTAAGGAAAGGAAGCGGCATGAGTGGCAGGACTCCCGGGCGAGTGAGTCGCAGGAGGCATCGCTACTGCTAGAAACGTCACTGCCGCTACTACTGTGGAGTTCGGGGTGAGTTGCAGGCTCACCGTCACCGCCGCTGACTAGTGGCCGCCGGGGAGGACTTCCGTCGACATCGATGGGGCAAAGCGAAAAGGCATCCAACCACTCAAGTGGGTCGGTGGTATCCAGCACGCCATAGTCGTCGTAGTGGTACATGGCGCACTTGCAAAAACACTGGGAGGCCGGCCGTCAGTAGCATGGGAAGAGAAGGAGAGAAGGAGCAATACATTTTGAAAAAGCAGCAAGACAAAAGACAAATAGGCGGACACATAACGATGCGAATAAAAAACCCAAAAGCAACGGAATTCACATAGGTGTCCACCCACGTGCAAAAATATGCACGCATACACGCATGTATACAAATATGTGCGTGCCGTATTCGCACAAGAATACACAGAACCCACAGGCTTGGGCACTCCCATGTATGCAGACACGTACAAACGCTGCATACCCACATCCCGCTGGCAGGATTGGCGGCACGCCTTACAGTATGATGGATGGAGAAAAGAAAAAACAGGGTCATGCGGGCAAAAAAGAAAGAAAGAAGAAAACAAATAACACGTCAACGGCACAAATGACACTCCGT
>NW_909929.1:0-1080 GCF_000209065.1 Trypanosoma cruzi | reverse complement strand
AAAAGAAGCTGCAGGGCCAGCAGAATCAATGAAGAAAACAGAAGAAAAGAAAGAAAGATGCCCAACAGTGACAACCAACGACGGCTCTCGTTAACAACCTTTTCTCCCCTCCGGCGCCCTCACAACACCCCTGTCGGGTCTGTTCGGCCCCCGCTTCCCTCGCCAGGCAAGGCGACACCCATCACCTCCCTTCGTCGTCGTCCCCCGAGTCGACTGTGATAATCTCGGCGCCGCCGGCACGGTTGACGTGGTCGTGGACAGCCGCATTTGAATTGGCGCCAACGGACGGGCGCAGCGGCGTGCGGGCGTTAGACTCGTCGCACATCCGCAGCAAATAGTCGACGCCCATCAAGTCCACCGCTGGGTGCTGTGCAAGGAGGACAGGCTCCACCTGAGAGAGCATCGGAGTTGCCCCCAGCACTTCCTGGTCAATGGCTGGATGCACCACGCGCTGCTGCTGCTGCTGCTGGGGCGCAGGGAACAGCACCAATGAGTCGGCGGTTTGTTGCAGCACCGGCCTCAAAAAAGTAAGAACGGGTGGTGGGTGCAACACCGTCGAATCGTACGTGGTGCAGGCACTGCATGGCGGCATCGAGCTCTCAGGCACAGTGAATATTTGCGAAAAACATTCTGCCACGCCGTGTTCCTATCGGTCCACGCGCAACGACCCGGAAACAAACGGGATGGAGGCGTTAACCCACAAAGATGCTTCCACTAAGAGATTCGCCGGCATCCGCAAGAAAAGAGGTTGTCAACCTTGCGTTCACTCATTGGACGGGGAGACTTTTGCGACTGCAGCCCCTCGAGGGTATCTTGGGCCACCCGACCCCACGGCTCCCCCCTTCGGTCCCAAAAGACCCCGACCACGTGCCAGCCCACCCGCCGCGCCGTATTTCGGTCGCACAAACAAAAACGCCGTGTGGGTAAATTCAGCGCATGTGGCCGGGCACTCTCAGCCCGTTGGCCGGTCCCTCCAACGACGTGTCGTTTGCGCTGGTGGCGGGGCTCAGTGGAGGGCCCGCCAAAACACATGCCGTCGCGACCAGTCGTCCCGCTGCTGGGGCTTCAGCACAGCATGGT
>NW_909928.1:0-1080 GCF_000209065.1 Trypanosoma cruzi | reverse complement strand
GACTTCTTTTTTTTTCTGCGTGTGTGTTTGGGTGCAGTCACAGCCACTTTCCTTTTTTTCCCCTTTGCGCCGCTCTGCGGTGGATGGCATTATTTTCCACCTTCACATTGTCCCTGCCCGCACGCATGTATTTTCTTTTTTTCCCTTTGGATGGGCTTCCACAGACTTACGTTTTTCTCTGGTGTTTTGCACAATTTTTAAATTTTTGTTGGTGGAAACTGGAGAATAAGAAATAACAAAAACAGGGAAAAAGGAACCGGGACAGAGGAGGCGGCACCGTGGACCCCCGTGACGCTGTGCGGGAGCTGTGAGCGGCGTCCGTGGCAGTGGGCGGCGTCGGCTGCTGCCTGTTGCGAGTGCCTGGGCTGCGAGGGATGCGAAGCAGAGGCGGCGCTGCTGCGGAGCCGGTGGGGCCGTGGGGAATTGTGGCTGCGCCGCGTGTTCCCCGCTGTGCTGCATGCGCGCTTGTGCCTTCTCCTTCCGGGGTGTTGGTGATGTCCCGTTTGTGTTTGTGTGAGTGCACTGAGGCTGCTTGCGTGCCGGGTGTCTTGCTTCTGACTGCTGCTCCCCGCCGTCTCTTCGCTGCGCTCCTGAAGAGGGCGCGAGCGTGTTGACGCCCGAGTGCGGCCGAGTGGTGGATGTGCGTGTTGGGTGCGCTGGCTGTCCAGCTGCCGTGGGACGGATGCAGACAGCCGCCCGGCACGCGCAGGCGGCGTCGCCGTGATGTATTGTGCAGTAGTGTGGGCGACCGCGACGTTGTGAGGGACGGCGTAAATAACCACCCACACCATTGCTTGTGCCGGGCTGTCTCCACATGTGTTTGGCGGCACTTTTGTCGCTGACGCTCATGTGTTCTCTGCGGCAATCGCCGACACGGCTGATTCCTTTCCTTTCCTCTGTGCACCATTTTATTTCCTCTGTTTCTCCTGCAGGAAGCCACAAGCTACACAGCAAGACAGTCTCAGGACAGCGAGCATGGCGGTGGGATGGGTGGCGGTGTGGCCCCCAGAGCGGCGTGCTTGTGCCGCGTCACGGTGTCTTTTTTGTGCCCTGCTGCTGCTTCTCGATCTGCCGTATGCC
>NW_909927.1:0-1080 GCF_000209065.1 Trypanosoma cruzi | reverse complement strand
GTGGGCAAGATCTCGCGACATTCCTCCAAGCAGCGGATAGTTCAGGGTTGTTTGGCGTCCAGTGTGTGAACACGCAAACAGACATTGAAAGAGAGTGTCTCTGACCACCACCATTCATAATTCGAAACAAAAATTTAGACCACAACGTGCGGTGCAGCAGCCACTCGAAAACGATCCGCCGAGTGCAGCACCCCTGTGGGCAAGATCTCGCGACATTCCTCCAAGCAGCGGATAGTTCAGGGTTGTTTGGCGTCCAGTGTGTGAACACGCAAACAGACATTGAAAGAGAGTGTCTCTGACCACCACCATTCATAATTCGAAACAAAAATTTAGACCACAACGTGCGGTGCAGCAGCCGCTCGAAAACGATCCGCCGAGTGCAGCACCCCTGTGGGCAAGATCTCGCGAAATTCCTCCAAGCAGCGGATAGTTAAGGGTTGTTTGGCGTCCAGTGTGTGAACACGCAAACAGACATTGAAAGAGAGTGTCTCTGACCACCACCATTCATAATTCGAAACAAAAATTTAGACCACAACGTGCGGTGCAGCAGCCGCTCGAAAACGATCCGCCGAGTGCAGCACCCATGTGGGCAAGATCTCGCGACATTCCTCCAAGCAGCGGATAGTTCAGGGTTGTTTGGTGTCCAGTGTGTGAACACGCAAACAGACATTGACAGAGAGTGCCTCTGACCACCACCATTCATAATTCGAAACAAAAATTTAGACCACAACGTGCGGTGCAGCGGCCGCTCGAAAACGATCCGGCGAGTGCAGCACCCCTGTGGGCAAGATCTCGCGAAATTCCTCCAAGCAGCGGATAGTTCAGGGTTGTTTGGCGTCCAGTGTGTGACACGCAAACAGACATTGACAGAGAGTGCCTCTGACCACCACCATTCATAATTCGAAACAAAAATTTAGACCACAACGTGCGGTGCAGCAGCCACTCGAAAACGATCCGCCGAGTGCAGCACCCTTGTGGGCAAGATCTCGCGAAATTCCTCCAAGCAGCGGATAGTTCAGGCTTGTTTGGCGTTCAGTGTGTGACACACAAACAGATAGTGAAAGAGAGTGTCTCTGACCA
>NW_909926.1:0-1080 GCF_000209065.1 Trypanosoma cruzi | reverse complement strand
CCGCCACACTCACAGCGAAACACAACATCACCATCCCCGCAGCCATTATTCTCGAGCACCCCTCAAAAGCGTAAAAAAATAATTTCAAAATGTGAGCAGCCTCCCAATGGGGGACCGAAGGCCACGGTCCTGCAAACAAGGCAAATGAGAAAGGGCCACGTGTGAAGTGAAGGACACGAGAGTGGCACTGCAACAAAACGGCGGCGTGATGCCCCGTTGGGTGTATCGATGCAGAAAAGCACACCACTTGCAGGAAGAGTTGCTCCTCCCGCTGAGCAGAGAGGAAAACCGGCCTCAGCAACCCAATGATGAAAGGTCAGCTGCACCTCCTCACAGCACCTGCAAGCTCTGCAGACAAAAAGATGCAGATGACGCTCTGCTGCACGCGTGACGGCCGTTGCACCCTTCGCAATGGCAATCGCATCCTGTGGCACCACACGCCGCAGTGGACGCGCACAGTCTCCGTCTCCCTCCCTCCTTTCACTCTCCCTGAGAACTCATTGTTGGCCGTGGCACACTCACCAACATGTCTGAAAGCACTTGTTTTTCTTCTTCTCTCGCACACCGCACAGCAGCACCGCCAAACGCATGTCACTCCTCCTTTCGCAGACTCTCCTCAGACAAGCCTTCAACCACATTCATCAGCCCACAGGCACATAGTCCAAAAACGTCACGCTCTGCTGCCCCGCATGATGGAGCCGCACACACCAACACGGCACCCCGCCACTCGGCGCAAGCAGTGTCTGGACACACAAAACAGGTTGCCCCAGCAAACGACAGCCCCCTCCAAGCAGTGAGGCAGGACTCGTCGCTAAAAATCAAACAATCAGCTCTTTGTTTCCTCACCCCGCCATGCACAAAGTTCTGCCTGCCCCATGCATCATCCGTGACCCCCGGGCTCTCAATGAGCAAAAAAAACAGTATGCGCCCCCCGGCTCAAAAAGAGGCCCTCTGATAATTTTCAGGCATTCTTCTCCCCGGGCTATGCGTGAGAAGCACCACGCCAAGAATGCACAGGAGCTTATACGCAAACTCCCAACTCATTCCACGTCAATAAATGGTGTGGCATCATAAATATTT
>NW_909925.1:0-1080 GCF_000209065.1 Trypanosoma cruzi | reverse complement strand
AGGAATTTCGCGAGATCTTGCCCACAAGGTGCTGCACTCGCCGGATCGTTTTCGAGCGGCCGCTGCACCGCACGTTGTGGTCTAAATTTTTGTTTCGAATTATGAATGGTGGTGGTCAGAGACACTCTCTTTCACTATCTGTTTGTGTGTTCACACACTGAACGCCAAACAACCCTGAACTATCCGCTGCTTGGAGGAATTTCGCGAGATCTTGCCCACAAGGGTGCTGCACTCGGCGGATCGTTTTCGAGTGGCTGCTGCACCACACGCTGTGGTCTAAATTTTTGTTTCGAATTATGAATGGTGGTGGTCAGAGGCACTCTCTTTCAATGTCTGTTTGCGTGTTCACACACTGGACGCCAAACAACCCTGAACTATCCGCTGCTTGGAGGAATTTCGCGAGATCTTGCCCACAAGGGTGCTGCAGTCGGCGGATCGTTTTCGAGTGGCCGCTGCACCGCACGTTGTGGTCTAAATTTTTGTTTCGAATTATGAATGGTGGTGGTCAGAGGCACTCTCTTTCAATGTCTGTTTGTGTGTTCACACACTGGACGCCAAACAACCCTGAACTATCCGCTGCTTGGAGGAATTTCGCGAGATCTTGCCCACAGGGGTGCTGCACTCGCCGGATCGTTTTCGAGTGGCTGCTGCACCACACGCTGTGGTCTAAATTTTTGTTTTGAATTATGAATGGTGGTGGTCAGAGACACTCTCTTTCAATGTCTGTTTGCGTGTTCACACACTGGACGCCAAACAACCCTGAACTATCCGCTGCTTGGAGGAATTTCGCGAGATCTTGCCCACAGGGGTGCTGCACTCGCCGGATCGTTTTCGAGCGGCCGCTGCACCGCACGTTGTGGTCTAAATTTTTGTTTCGAATTATGAATGGTGGTGGTCAGAGACACTCTCTTTCAATGTCTGTTTGCGTGTTCACACACTGGACGCCAAACAACCCTGAACCATCCGCTGCTTGGAGGAATGTCGCGAGATCTTGCCCACAAGGGTGCTGCAGTCGGCGGATCGTTTTCGAGTGGCCGCTGCACCACACGGTTGTGGTCTAAATTTTTGTTTCGAATTATG
>NW_909924.1:0-1080 GCF_000209065.1 Trypanosoma cruzi | reverse complement strand
AAAAAATGGTAGGGCGGTGGCCCCGGACGCTAGATACAGCACGACGTGTCGAATTATCCAAGTTGCAGCGGCTGCCCCGGACGTTAGATACGGGACGACGTGTCGAATTATCCAAGTTGCAGCGGCTGCCCCGGACGTTAGATACAGCACGACGTGTCGAATTATCCAAGCTGCAGCGGTGGCCTCGGGCGTTAGATATATGACGACTTACAGTAGTAACCACGCTGCGGCTGCGCATCCTAAACACGTCTTTTTCGTTTTCCAGGGGACAACGCAAATGTGCTCGATTGTTCGAAGATCGACATTAATACTTTACGTGAAAAGGAGTCGCGCGACCGCATTTTTTTAGCTCAGTGGCAAACACGCTCACAATGTCATCCGGGGACGCGGGTTCGATTCCCGCAGAAGCCTAAGTTTTTTCCATTTTTTTTTTTTTTTGAATTCTTGTTTCATATTGCTTTTTAAACTTCTGGTTTGCAGGACGGTGTGCGAGTTCTGCAATCGCACTGATTCCATCTGTTTCGTGGTTTGTGCGGCTGCGGCTGCGGTGGTGGCCGCGTGAGAGTGAGTGTGAGAGAGCCATGCACCGCCCGCATACACACACTTCCTTCTCTCTCTGTGTGTGTGTTCCCTTGCATGAACTCTCGTCCTCGCCTCACCCCACGAAGCACACACAATAATGTGCCCATTGTATATATGCATGCACACCCATGCAGGCCCGTTGGTGCTCTCTTTTGCACGACACGCACCGCTGCCGTCCTGCCTGGCTGCATGGGCGGAGCACCGTAACTGTTTCTGTTTTGTTTTCATTGCATTGAGTGGGCGACCTCTCTCTCTCTCCCTGTGTGTGTGTTTTGCTTTACGGGAGCAATGAGAGTGTGTGTGCGCTGGTAGTCCCACGCTTCGGCTTTTTGTTTTGTTTTTCTTTTTGATTTTGTGGTTGAGTGCACCCCTTCCGCGGCTGCGTGTGTGTGTGTGTGATGATATGAGTTATTTGCGTGTGTGCTTGTCTGCCTCTCTCTGCCGTTGCTTTCTTCCGACTCTCTTGTGGCGCCCAGCTGCTCTGCATGTATAGGCGCT
>NW_909923.1:0-1080 GCF_000209065.1 Trypanosoma cruzi | reverse complement strand
CCTGAATTATCCGCTTCTTGGAGGAGTTTCGCGAGCTCCTGCCCACAATGGTGCTGCAGTCGGCGGATCGTTTTCGAGCGGCTGCTGCACCACACGTTGTGGTCTATGTTTTTGTTTCGAATTATGAATGGCGGGAGTCAGAGGCACTCTCTTTCAATGTATGTTTGCGTGTGCACACACTGGACACCAAACAACCCTGAATTATCCGCTTCTTGGAGGAGTTTCGCGAGCTCCTGCCCACAATGGTGCTGCAGTCGGCGGATCGTTTTCGAGCGGCTGCTGCACCACACGTTGTGGTCTATGTTTTTGTTTCGAATTATGAATGGCGGGAGTCAGAGGCACTCTCTTTCAATGTATGTTTGCGTGTGCACACACTGAACGCCAAACAACCCTGAATTATCCGCTTCTTGGAGGAGTTTCGCGAGCTCCTGCCCACAATGGTGCTGCAGTCGGCGGATCGTTTTCGAGCGGCTGCTGCACCACACGTTGTGGTCTATGTTTTTGTTTCGAATTATGAATGGCGGGAGTCAGAGGCACTCTCTTTCAATGTATGTTTGCGTGTGCACACACTGGACACCAAACAACCCTGAATTATCCGCTTCTTGGAGGAGTTTCGCGAGCTCCTGCCCACAATGGTGCTGCAGTCGGCGGATCGTTTTCGAGCGGCTGCTGCACCACACGTTGTGGTCTATGTTTTTGTTTCGAATTATGAATGGCGGGAGTCAGAGGCACTCTCTTTCAATGTATGTTTGCGTGTGCACACACTGGACACCAAACAACCCTGAATTATCCGCTTCTTGGAGGAGTTTCGCGAGCTCTTGCCCACAATGGTGCTGCAGTCGGCGGATCGTTTTCGAGCGGCTGCTGCACCACACGCTGTGGTCTAAATTTTTGTTTCGAATTATGAATGGCGGGAGTCAGAGGCACTCTCTTTCAATGTATGTTTGCGTGTGCACACACTGGACACCAAACAACCCTGAATTATCCGCTTCTTGGAGGAGTTTCGCGAGCTCCTGCCCACAATGGTGCTGCAGTCGGCGGATCGTTTTCGAACGGCTGCTGCACCACACGTTGTGGTCT
>NW_909922.1:0-1080 GCF_000209065.1 Trypanosoma cruzi | reverse complement strand
GAACAACAACGTGTGATGCAGCAGCCGCTCGAAACGATTCAGCCGAGTGCAGCACCCGTGTGGGCAAGAGCTCGCGAATTTCCTCCAAGCAGCGGATATTCAGGGGTGTTTGGTGTCCAGTGTGTGAACACGCAAACAGATAGTGACAGAGAGTGTCTCTGACTCTCACCATTCACAATCGGAAACAAAAATTTGGACCACAACGTGTGATGCAGCCACTGCTCGAAAACGATCAGCCGAGTGCAGCACCCGTGTGAGCAAGAGCTCGCGAAATTCCTCCAAGCAGCGGATAGTTCAGGGTTGTTTGGTGTCCAGTGTGTGAACACGCAAACAGATATTGACAGAGAGTGTCTCTGACTCCCACCATTCACAATCGGAAACAAAAATTTGGACCACAACGTGTGATGCAGCCACTGCTCGAAAACGATCAGCCGAGTGCAGCACCCGTGTGGGCAAGAGCTCGCGAAATTCCTCCAAGCAGCGGATAGTTCAGGGTTGTTTGGTGTCCAGTGTGTGAACACGCAAACAGATAGTGACAGAGAGTGTCTCTGACTCTCACCATTCACAATCGGAAACAAAAATTTGGACCACAACGTGTGATGCAGCCACTGCTCGAAAACGATCAGCCGAGTGCAGCACCCGTGTGAGCAAGAGCTCGCGAAATTCCTCCAAGCAGCGGATAGTTCAGGGTTGTTTGGTGTCCAGTGTGTGAACACGCAAACAGATAGTGACAGAGAGTGTCTCTGACTCTCACCATTCATAATCGGAAACAAAAATTTGGACCACAACGTGTGATGCAGCCACTGCTCGAAAACGATCAGCCGAGTGCAGCACCCGTGTGGGCAAGAGCTCGCGAAATTCCTCCAAGCAGCGGATAGTTCAGGGTTGTTTGGTGTCCAGTGTGTGAACACGCAAACAGATAGTGACAGAGAGTGTCTCTGACTCCCACCATTCATAAATGGAAACAAAAATTTGGACCACAACGTGTGATGCAGCCACTGCTCGAAAACGATCAGCCGAGTGCAGCACCCGTGTGGGCAAGAGCTCGCGAAATTCCTCCAAGCAGCGGATAGTTCAGGG
>NW_909921.1:0-1080 GCF_000209065.1 Trypanosoma cruzi | reverse complement strand
TAACCCTAACCCTAACCCTAACCCTAACCCGCACGCGCGCTCAACCATACAAATTGTCGCCACGGCAGATGGTCGCACCCAACGCTCCGGTAAAACACGCCCAGCGCTCATGCACATAACGAAAAACATGGTCAAATACACTGCTTAACGGCAATAAGTCCATGCTGAAAAGACGCGGCGCTTCACAGCAGTTGTGGCTTACCGCGTGCATAAACAGCGAGACGGCCTCCACACAACAAACGCACACACCGCCAGCAATCAACCACCAATGGACAAGGAGAGACACACCGCCACCGCCTCCAGCTCAATCCCACGGCCAACGGCATACGGCCACAGCCCTGCGGAAAACAAACAACGCACACGGAGCGAGCAATCACCCAAAGAGCCACACGCAGAAGCGATTCTTCATCCATCCATGACGCGACAACAACATTTCCAGCCATTCTACCCACAATGGGATTTGGTACCCGACTCAAAGCGGTCACATGTGGTGCATCACACCCGCAGGAAGAGTGACTCGCGGTGCACGCTCCCTCTCTCCTCCTTCCCTTCATCCCCACGGAGGAAGCAGCAGCCACCCGCAACCGCCAGCACACGCTACAAAAGAAGCATCAAAACCCACTGCAATGTGCATTTTGTGTGGTTGTGTGTGCCTGCAGGCACACGAAGCAAATAAGTAAAAGCAGGAGCGGAGCATGTGAAGGGACGCACAAACAAAACAGTACAGCAGAAGCGCATGGCAGAAATAGAGAGAAAAAGACTGCTCAAGCTCATGATATTGCACTGCAGACAAAGCAGCGGCAATTCATAAAAATTTATTAAAATTAAAAAAAATTCATCTTCACCTTTTCGCAACTCACACTTTGGAAAGAAAAATAAAAAATGAAAAAATGAAAAAATGAAAAAAAGTCCTCTATTACTGCTGCACCCAAATGATAAAAGAAAAAAAGAAAAGAAAAACCACACACAAAAAAGCACCCAACTACAATGTTGCTCCAGAAACTGTCTGCATATATTTTGTCCGAAATAAAATTAAAAAGATATTTAAATGTCTTTCACCGTCTGACCCTCTGTGTGTCG
>NW_909920.1:0-1080 GCF_000209065.1 Trypanosoma cruzi | reverse complement strand
CGCTGCTTGGAGGAATTCCGCGAGCTCTTGCCCACACGGGTGCTGCACTCGGCTAATCGTTTTCGAGCGGCTGCTGCATCACACGTTGTGGTCTGAATTTTTGTTTCCAATTGTGAATGGTGGGAGTCAGAGGCAGTCTCTGTCAATATCTGTTTGCGTGTTCACACACTAGACACCAAACAACCCTGAACTATCCGCTGCTGGAGGAATTCCGCGAGCTCTTGCCCACACGGGTGCTGCACTCGGCTGATCGTTTTCGAGCGGCTGCTGCATCACACGTTGTGGTCCAAATTTTTGTTTCCGATTATGAATGGTGGGAGTCAGAGGCAGTCTCTGTCAATATCTGTTTGCGTGTTCACACACTGGACACCAAACAACCCTGAACTATCCGCTGCTTGGAGGAATTTCGCGAGCTGTTGCCCACACGGGTGCTGCACTCGGCTAATCGTTTTCGAGCGGCTGCTGCATCACACGTTGTGGTCTGAATTTTTGTTTCCGATTATGAATGGTGGGAGTCAGAGACACTCTCTGTCAATATCTGTTTGCGTGTTCACACACTGGACACCAAACAACCGTGAATTGTCGGCTGCTTGGAGGAATTTTGCGAGCTGTTGCCCACACGGGTGCTGCACTCGGCTAATCGTTTTCGAGCGGCTGCTGCATCACACGTTGTGGTCTGAATTTTTGTTTCCAATTGTGAATGGTGGGAGTCAGAGGCAGTCTCTGTCAATATCTGTTTGCGTGTTCACACACTGGACACCAAACAACCCTGAACTATCCGCTGCTTGGAGGAATTTCGCGAGCTCTTGCCCACACGGGTGCTGCACTCGGCTGATCGTTTTCGAGCGGCTGCTGCATCACACGTTGTGGTCTAAATTTTTGTTTCCAATTGTGAATGGTGGGAGTCAGAGGCAGTCTCTGTCAATATCTGTTTGCGTGTTCACACACTGGACACCAAACAACCCTGAACTATCCGCTGCTTGGAGGAATTTCGCGAGCTCTTGCCCACACGGGTGCTGCACTCGGCTAATCGTTTTCGAGCGGTCGCTGCATCACACGTTGTGGTCTAAATTTTTGTTT
>NW_909919.1:0-1080 GCF_000209065.1 Trypanosoma cruzi | reverse complement strand
ACGGTGTTGTTACCGCTCAAATCACGCAGTGTCCATATCACGTCGTTGGGAGAGGGCGAGGCGGTCGTCGGGACTCACGCCGCTCCAGACACTACGAGGTGACTTTTTGTAATGGGGATTCATGTCCAGTGGCATTGCGTTGTGTCCATTCATTTCCCTTCGGTAATATTCCCAGCAATGTGCTCCCTGACGCTGTCAACCACTCGAACCTTCTCGGATGGTGTCGGAGTCGCTTCCCTCGTCGGAACGGGGACCCTGTCCTTGAGTGCACGCATCGCAGTGAAGTTCAGTGGGCGGTTGTGCAGAAAGACGTCCGTCACCGTCACATGAGATTCGTGCCCACCGCACGCGCCAAAGCAAAACCTCAGGACCTCAGGTGGCTTCTCGCCCGTTAACGGCAGCTCTTCCTCCCCCAGCGAATGATCATCAATGTGCGCAGAGGCCCTGTTGCCTTGCAGCATGAGTGCCACTTGGCGTTCTTTCTTCGACACCCAAGTGCTGCTCCGTGTTGTTGTCTTGCCTTTGAACACCGTCTCCCCCTTCTGCTTGTGGCTGCACGACAGTCCCATGGTATGATTGGGCCCAGTGTCCGCCAACACCGCTGTCAGTAGAGGAATGTTCCCACTCGGAGCCTCTTCGATGGTCACCGACACCACAAGTGTGAAGTAGTGGCTCAAAGATACATGACGCACATTATCACCCCGAGCGTTCACAGGCCATATTGCCCTGGACTCAAGTCCCGTCACTTGTAACCCATCGTTGTCCTTCACTGTATTTGTCACCGTTGCATTCAAGCAAAGGTACTCGTCGTTCCACGTGACATCACTGGCCGCATCGGACAAAACTGCCACCAGCCACGCCGTGGGTATAGACAAGCTGGAGAAGAAAACGTCCTTTTGCACCCCAGCACTGAGGACGGACTCGATTGTACTCAGTTCCTCCGTCAGGCGGGAAAGTGAAATGACACGGCCCTCACCGTTGTCCCTCCGTTGTAAAAGATGCAAACCGCCATCCGAGTGCAGCAGGGTGCTGGTGAGCAACTAATCCGCAGCATTGTCCATGCCAACCGGGTCAACAGAA
>NW_909916.1:0-1079 GCF_000209065.1 Trypanosoma cruzi | reverse complement strand
GTTCTCCAATGGAGTGACGTTTGAAGGACCCGGAGCAGGGGCGAGTGGCCTGTTGCCCGAAGTGGACAGAACCAACCGTACCATTTCGTACACAAAAGGTTCACTCTGGTGGTGATGGCGGTCATCCACGATGAGCCGAAGAAACGCACCCCCATTCCTTTGATTCGTGTGGTGATGGATGACGGGGACAGGACTGTGCTATTTGGTGTGTTTACACCCATGATGGGAGGTGGATGACTGTAATTCATAGTGGCGGTAGACAAGTACTTCCAACAGGGTGGGACCCAGGAAAACCGTGTCAGGTGGTGCTGCGATACGACACGGGCAATTGGGGTTTGTACATTAACGCGAGGGTGGCTTACCTTGGCACCTACAAGGGGTCTCTTCTCCAAACAAACAGTATTTCACACATCCAATTCCGCGGGGAGAGTGGGGAAGTTGCAGAATCCAGCCATTTGTCACTCTTCAACGCCCGTTTGTATAACCGAGGACTCAATTCCAAGCATATGAGATGGCTCATGGTCGGCGAGGCAGGCCCAAAATACGATGATGGCAGCTCTTATTCTGCGAGTGCATCGGAGGAAGGAAGCAGAGGCGACAGCTCCAATTCTGCGAGTTCATCGCGGGTGGAAAGTGAAGAGGTGAGCTTTGTGCATGAGAGTGTGTCTTGGGTGCTGTTAATTCTGCTGGGGCTTCGGGGTTTTGCGGCTCTTTACTGATATCAAAACGGCGTTGTTGCTGTCTCCGGCGGCACAGTGTATATTTACATGCTGATGTTTTTTACATATTTTATTGATGTTGTTGGCGGGTCTATAAAATTTTCTATTTTACTTTTTCTTTTCACTTTTTTATGCATGACTTTGTATAAATTTCATTTTTTTGTATTCCGATCATATTTGTTATTATTTATTATTTTGTGTTGATGTGTTTTTAGTGCCTTTGATACTAATAATAATAATGGGGTTTACTGACTGATGCCGTCCAGATTTTATGATAGATGTTGCATGCGATCTACGCAACGCCGGATGAATGTCGAGGGGCCGAACTTTTTAAAATATGGCGGGAGGGTCGAGTGGTGC
>NW_909915.1:0-1079 GCF_000209065.1 Trypanosoma cruzi | reverse complement strand
TTTGTAAGCCTGTTTACATCCTCTTCCATATCCATTTCCTCCCGTACAGCCCTCTCGGCCCTCAAATAACGACCTGATGCCTTTATTTCGCGCAGTACTTCCGAATCGTGGACATACCTCGCGGGATCCTTGAAAAACTCCTTCAGCAAAACAGTCCGATTGGTGTCTGCGACGCCTCTGCCGTCCAATTCTCTCACAAGAAAATTATTCAGTTTCATTTTATGGACGCGGACTCCTCCTTGAAAAATTGCGTCTTCAATGCTGAGAGTTAAGTTAAACCCCATTTGTTGCTGGTCCCGCCTTGCCCTTTCTTCTGCCTCACGCCTTGCTTTTTCTTCTCTCCGTACCTGAGTGAGGGCTGCGTTTAGTTTTCCCTTTGCATGAAGAGTGACCGTATTCTGCCTTTTAAAGCCCTTCCATTGCCCGAGCGAGAACACACCCTTGTGGTGAAGCTTGCGTACATCCTCTTCCAAACCCATTTCATCCCTCACAGCCCCTTCCATCCCCGCATAAGCATCGGCTGCCTGTATTTCGCCCAATACTCCCGCATCGTGGATATACCTCGTGGGATCAATAAAAAAATCCCTCAGTAAGACATTCCGATTGGCACGCAAAATGCCTCTGCCTTCCATTTCCAGCGTAAGAAAATCATTCAGCTTTATTTCCATGACGCGAACTCTTCCTCTAAACAACAAATCTTCGATCTTAGCACATAAGTTAAACATTATTTGTTGCTTGTCCCGCCTTGCCCTTTCTTCTGCCTCGCGGCGTTCTTCTCTCAGTACCTGAGTGAGAACTCTGTTTAGATTTCTCCTTGCAAGTGGAGCGACCGTATCCTTTCCTTCATAGTCCCTCCATTGATCGAGAAAGTACACACCCTCGTGGTGAAGCTTATAAACAGCCTCCCATAGTATTTTCCTTTCCTCCAGCTCCCTTTTCAGCTCTTGGTACGCAGCTAAATTAAGAATCTCTTCAAGAAGCTGCTGGTCTTGTACGTAAGCATCTGGATCCTGAACAAACGCCTCCATCGTCACGTTGTGGTCTTCATCAACAGCCGCCGTGTCGCCCAAGTTGCTCCG
>NW_909914.1:0-1079 GCF_000209065.1 Trypanosoma cruzi | reverse complement strand
GTCATGTCGTGCGGCTTCTGCGCGTCCTCGTCGCTCCCCTCGTCATCGCGCAGCAGCGTCTCCAGCCCTCCACGCCGCGGCTCGCGCAGCTCCTGCCAGTGGCGGTCCTCCGCGTACCACACAACGACGCTGTACACAGTGACCGCAAGCAGCACAGCGGTCAGCAGCAGCACCATCGCCACGTACGCCCTCGCACCGCCGTCGCTCGGCGCAAGATGGTTGGCCGCGCTGATCAGGCACAGCGCCGCAAGGAGCACAAAGCTCGCAGTCTGCATCACCGTCAGGAACGCCGAGCGCATCATGTTCGTGAAGGCAACCACGCCCGCACCCGCAAGCAGCACAGCCGCCATGCAGAAGTACTGGACGTGGCAGCCTCCCACGGGCGACTGCACAGCCGCAATCAGGCACACCACACACAGCACCGACAGCTGGAACACGCACCAGTACACGTAACTGCCCCTCATGTTCGTCAGCATGCTGCCGTACATCCGCTGCTGCGCCGCGGGGTGCCAATACCCGACGGGGTACAGCAGGCGCTCGTGCAGCGGCTTCCTCGAAAACTGCCAGTACCTCGTGAAGCTCGCGCCCGTGTGGCGAGCAATCAAGTAGCACACGCCAGCAGGGAACGCCACACCGTACAGCACACCAACAACGCCAATCACGCGGTGCTGCACGCGGGCGCCGGGCATCGCCAGTGCGAGCACCGAGCCGAAGAAGATGCCGAGGTGCATCGCGTGCGCCACGACGTAAGTCATGCTCGGGAAGCGCATCGCCGCCCACGCACTTGCCGCGTCCACGCCGCGCCACCGCTGGAAGGCGGCCGTCACACCGCAGTGCACGCACCCGAACACAGCAGCGAGCAGCGTGTTGCCCACCACCATCCACAGCGGATCAAGGGCAGCGAACACCGACAGGAAGTACGGCAGCGCAACGGTGCTCGCACGCTCCTGCGCCGAGGCGCATGGCATCCTCGCGAACACGCCGAGCGCCTGCAACTCCAGGATGGAGCCCAGCCCGCCGGTCATCACCACGGCAACAGCCGCCGCACCCGCAACAACGCCGGTGATCGCCGAGAGGAC
>NW_909913.1:0-1079 GCF_000209065.1 Trypanosoma cruzi | reverse complement strand
GGAGCTGGCGGCAGCGTCATCATCACCGGACACCGACGCAATATCAACAATGTGCGTATTGTCCGTCAGCCAAAGATGAAGTTCACGCTTTTCTTTTCCCTTTCTGTTTGAATACACCGGCAGAGTAACGAGCATCACGTCCCTGTTCCCAATCGTCGCTGTGCTGAAACCGCTTCCAACGCCCTTCTCATGTCGCTTTTGGTTGTTGCCCCACACGCGCGAGAGTGTCCCGAGGGCCTCCGTCCACGACTCCCCCTTGTCACCGATCTCGTACACCCTGCGGCGGCCGTCATCGCACGCAGTCATCATCATGAGTTTTCCCTTCCACTCCACGACGGAGGGATCACTGCAGCCATCGGCAGACATCCCCTTCGACAGCTTCCCACCCTCAGTGACTGAGTAGCATATGATCAGCGAAACGGCCTTTCCATCCTTCGTGCCTTCCACGGGCAACACAAGCGTACCGTCCTTCGTCTGAACACCCGATCCACCGCCGCCAATCAGCCCTGTCAAGGATTTGTGTTGTTTTTCAAACTCAGTCCACGGAGTAACGGAAGTATCTTTCCAATAAATTTTTTTTTTACCGCTGCTCCCATCATTACTGACGTTTCCCACAGCCCCCAAAAGTCCCCATTTAGCTGCTGCAGCTGTGCTATCAGCTGCCTTATCAGTAACTTCAAAACTGTAGGTTCCAGCAAACATGTAAATAACACTCCCATTCACAACTGTTGTTGGCCGGCTCACAAGCACTTTCGTCCGGTTTTGGGAGGCATTCTGAGTAACTTCTAGGGAAGGTAACTTCCCTTGTTCAACCTGAAATTTCTCCAGTACGAGTGTCTTCAGTTTGGTTGTATCCAATTCTTTCGATTCTTTATCGGTCCACTCCAGGAGCTCCGAGGCAATCCCAGTAAAACCGCTGTTACTGGCTTCCGTGCACTGCGCCTCGGCAACGGCAAACACATCATCATTCACCTCAACAAGAACTGGAACACGTAAAGAACTCACTGTTTCTCCTTCATTCTTATCTCTCCAAACAAAATATGTTTTCGGTGAAGATCTCAGACGTGCCTTCCGCGAAG
>NW_909912.1:0-1079 GCF_000209065.1 Trypanosoma cruzi | reverse complement strand
CACGTGAAGAGACGAGACAATAACAAATTCACGAGCATCTGAAGGCTGCGGCGGCGGCAGTGTCACACCCGCCCCCGTACTGCCAGCAAGTACCGTCGTGGAGTATCTCTCTTGAACCTTGCGCCTCAAAAATAACACCACATCACGATAGCGAATATCACCCTCAATGTCGGCCAATTGCTCCCTCTTTTCCGCAATGTCCCGTGTGCGATGGCAGTAATCCAAGAGCGCAAGATACGACGTGCGGGCTTCGGCGTAGAAGTGAAGGTGCGACGAATTAAAGTTGTAACGCCCCCTCCTGTCCCGTATAAAAGCGAAGACACAACTTTTGGCGTGGGACCAACGTGAACTCAATGAACGCAGCTTATAAAACGGACGGCAATACTCAGGAACCTCTTTCATGATCCCATGGCTCACGGCGCACCTTGTGAGAGACCGCAATGCATCCTCATCAAAAAACAACGAGGATACGCCGTCAAAAACAATGGCAGCGTTCTTGCGACAGAGAATACCCGCAGAACTGTACACGGAGGTAATGCGCATACTGAGATGATCAATCTCCACAATCTTTTGCGTTTGCTCCTTAGCAGCATTTGCACACACGGCAACCCCACTGAAGGCGATAACGATAACCTTCATAAGCTCAGCACCGGCCTCTAATGTAGGCTCAATTTTCACCATGATCCCGCTCACCGTAATCTCAAAGCCCACGTCAGAATGTGAATCGCACGGCCACACAACACAGGGGTTCTTCAACTGCACGTGAATGGGTCGATTCATGACCCACGACACGGAACGACTGGCGGCATCGACAAGAAACAAAAAAAACCTTTTACATTCTGTGGAAGGGATGTCAAATCCTCTTGAGAATCGCAAGATGCAAATAAAGTGTTACTGACACTCTGACACGACATGTAATCATCATCCTCCAAGCCGCGGAATCGTGCAAAGTTCATCCCTATTCTTCTACATTGAAACCTCCCCAACAGAACTAATGCAGCAGGCACATGTGCAGCACAATATCTTTCACTATCCCGCGTTCCACCTTTGCTTCCATGACTGCCACGGCGGGTGTGCCG
>NW_909911.1:0-1079 GCF_000209065.1 Trypanosoma cruzi | reverse complement strand
CGATCCGCCGAGTGCAGCACCGTTGTGGGCAAGAGCTCGCGAAATTCCTCCAAGCAGAGGATAGTTCCGGGTTGTTTGGCGTCCAGTGTGTGAACACGCAAACAGACATTGAAAGAGAGTGTCTCTGACCACCATCATCCATAATTCGAAACAAAAATTTAGACCACAGCGTGTGGTGCAGCAGCCGCTCGAAAACGATCCGCCGAGTGCAGCACCGTTGTGGGCAAGAGCTCGCGAAATTCCTCCAAGCAGAGGATAGTTCCGGGTTGTTTGGCGTCCAGTGTGTGAACACGCAAACAGACATTGAAAGAGAGTGTCTCTGACCACCACCATCCATAATTCGAAACAAAAATTTAGACCACAGCGTGTGGTGCAGCAGCCGCTCGAAAACGATTATTCGAGTGCAGCACCGTTGTGGGCAAGAGCTCGCGAAATTCCTCCAAGCAGCGGATAGTTCCGGGTTGTTTGGCGTCCAGTGTGTGAACACGCAAACAGACATTGAAAGAGAGTGTCTCTGACCACCATCATCCATAATTCGAAACAAAAATTTAGACCACAGCGTGTGGTGCAGCAGCCGCTCGAAAACGATTATCCGAGTGCAGCACCGTTGTGGGCAAGAGCTCGCGAAATTCCTCCAAGCAGAGGATAGTTCCGGGTTGTTTGGCGTCCAGTGTGTGAACACGCAAACAGACATTGAAAGAGAGTGTCTCTGACCACCATCATCCATAATTCGAAACAAAAATTTAGACCACAGCGTGTGGTGCAGCAGCCGCTCGAAAACGATTATCCGAGTGCAGCACCGTTGTGGGCAAGAGCTCGCGAAATTCCTCCAAGCAGAGGATAGTTCCGGGTTGTTTGGCGTCCAGTGTGTGAACACGCAAACAGACATTGAAAGAGAGTGTCTCTGACCACCACCATCCATAATTCGAAACAAAAATTTAGACCACAGCGTGTGGTGCAGCAGCCGCTCGAAAACGATTCTCCGAGTGCAGCACCGTTGTGGGCAAGAGCTCGCGACATTCCTCCAAGCAGCGGATAGTTCCGGGTTGTTTGGCGTCCAGTGTGTGAACACGCAAACA
>NW_909910.1:0-1079 GCF_000209065.1 Trypanosoma cruzi | reverse complement strand
CCCCGTCGGCCGCCAAGAGGGCCCAGCCGAGGGATAGGCGGCCGCCACCGACGCCCGCTGCCAATGTGCGTCTTTTCCATGTGTTTGTTGACAGTGACAAGAAGCCGCAGGTGAGAGACATAGCGCTCCTACGCGTCGACAGGCCTGTTTTCCACGCGGGAGACTACACCACCATGCAGGAAATGCGGACTTTCAAAACGGGAGGGCGAGGATGGAAGAATGGGGATCTTTTGGTGCTATCGCCCACCACACGACACTACAGGGCCACACCGATGTGAGTTATTGGCTATGTGAGAGGTAGCAGCGGCAACAGGAAGAGTAGGGGAGGCACAAACGAAAGGAACAGAACTTTTTGTGTATGCGCCTATGTGCGCGTGTGCGGACGGCAGTGGCACCGTATTCGCTGTGTCTCACTTCATTTTTTGCACGCATTTTTTATTATGCGATGGGTGGTGTTTGTTGCATCCACGTGTCCTCTTATCTTTCCTTTTTTTCTGCGGTTATCCTTGTTGAGTGGTGCGGCCTCTTTCTCCGTGTTTGCGCAAGAAGCCATGCCGGTTCCAAGCAAGAAGTGAAATTCCACCTGCTGCCGGTGGAGAAGAGGGTTGTTGTGGAGCATTTCCATATAATTTTGCATACATGGAGGGTGAGGGATGATGGTTGCCGACGCATGGCTGCGGGGTTGTCGCCAACTGTCGCTTCCTCCTACTCGTGTTTTGTTGCTTCCCACACCACCGTAGAAGCAAGATTATAAATAAGAACAGACATATATATATATATCCACACGGATTCGTTGAATTGCTTGCCCGTTTCATTGTTTGTTTGTTTGTTTGTTCAGTTCTTGCCACTGGCACATTGGGCGGGAGAAGCAGAAACGAAGTGCGCCGGAGAAAAAGGGAGAAGCGAAGTAAGATTGCGTGGACATGAAGTGTAAACGACATTTGTATTTGTGCATATATATATAGGTATATAGGTATATATATAGGTCTGCGGGCCTGTAACTCGCGTGGATTAGGGAGGATGAGAAATGAGGTTTGGGTGACATGGGCTGTGTGCTCCTCTTCACGGGTGTGCTCTGC
>NW_909909.1:0-1079 GCF_000209065.1 Trypanosoma cruzi | reverse complement strand
ACACCAAACAACCCTGAATTATCCGCTGCTTGGAGGAATTTCGCGAGCTCTTGCCCACAAGGGTGCTGCACTCGGCTGATCGTTTTCGAGCGGCCGCTGCATCACACGTTGTGGCCCAAATTTTTGTTTCCGATTATGAATGGTGAGAGTCAGAGACACTCTCTGTCAATATCTGTTTGCGTGTTCACACACTGGACACCAAACAACCCTGAATTATCCGCTGCTTGGAGGAATTTCGCGAGCTCTTGCCCACAAGGGTGCTGCACTCGGCTGATCGTTTTCGAGCGGTGGCTGCATCACACGTTGTGGCCCAAATTTTTGTTTCCGATTATGAATGGTGAGAGTCAGAGACACTCTCTGTCAATATCTGTTTGCGTGTTCATGCACTGAACACCAAACAACCCTGAATTATCCGCTGCTTGGAGGAATTTCGCGAGCTCTTGCCCACACGGGTGCTGCACTCGGCTGATCGTTTTCGAGCGGTGGCTGCATCACACGTTGTGGTCCAAATTTTTGTTTCCGATTATGAATGGTGAGAGTCAGAGACACTCTCTGTCAATATCTGTTTGCGTGTTCATGCACTGAACACCAAACAACCCTGAATTATCCGCTGCTTGGAGGAATTTCGCGAGCTCTTGCCCACACGGGTGCTGCACTCGGCTGATCGTTTTCGAGCGGTGGCTGCATCACACGTTGTGGCCCAAATTTTTGTTTCCAATTATGAATGGTGAGAGTCAGAGACACTCTCTGTCACTATCTGTTTGCGTGTTCATGCACTGGACACCAAACAACCCCGAATTATCCGCCGCTTGGAGGAATTTCGCGAGCTCTTGCCCACACGGGTGCTGCACTCGGCTGATCGTTTTCGAGCGGCTGCTGCATCACACGTTGTGGCCCAAATTTTTGTTTCCAATTATGAATGGTGAGAGTCAGAGACACTCTCTGTCACTATCTGTTTGCGTGTTCATGCACTGGACACCAAACAACCCGAATTATCCGCTGCTTGGAGGAATTTCGCGAGCTCTTGCCCACACGGGTGCTGCACTCGGCTGATCGTTTTCGAGCGGCTGCTGCATCAC
>NW_909908.1:0-1079 GCF_000209065.1 Trypanosoma cruzi | reverse complement strand
TGCTCATGAAGAGGTCATCACCGCCAACTCGGGGATCAGCGAAGTACCGATACTCCTCTGGCAGGGCTTCCTCGTGCCTCTTCATTTTACAGAACCCCAGAGACAGACGGTCGTACGTACAGAAATCATAGACGTCAAACTGGTTGCAGAACAGATCAGGGTATTCGCTGATGCCGTCGGTCAAGCACTTCTTTTCCAGCAGCCCACAGCCAGAGTTGTTGCCCCACCACAACAACTCCGCCGCACTGTAGTTTGCCAAATAAACACCCATGTCCTCAAATGCTGCAAGCGTCAGTGCCGAGTACAGCCCAACCTCCACAATACTGGTCATCATCTCGTCCTTCATGTTGCGTTTCTTCCAATGCGACAGTGCAGTTCCATAACCACCCTCGTCCTCCAGCTCAATGCCCTCAAGCGTGGGGCAGTTGTGGTACTGACGCGCCATCGCCTTCGTCTTCGGTGTTGAAATCACCGACACCTTGGAACTCCCGCGCACGTTCAACACCTCGGAAATCATATTTAAAATCAAAAACATCTCCCGTACAAACCCAAGAGCATGTCCCAACTCGTGGGCCGCTACACGCACGTCTTCATTTGTCACCGCTACTTGCCTCGGGTCAAAGTTCACGGCAGCAGCAAATGGACGACCATCATCCAGCAGGAAGCACGGTACCGCCCATGCGCTTGGACCAGAAGTCGGAAAACCGTTCGCGTAGATAATCATGTCGGCGTCAGCCACACCCACCGTGTGGTGCTTGTGTGGGATGGTGAAGTTATTGCACATCCCCAGACCGGTTCGAGGAATGAGGACGGGGCGCGTCACGGGCCTCACGGAGAGACGCTCCGCGTGCAGTTGAATTGCGGCGGGGAGAGTTTGCCTCAAAACAATGTTCCTCCTCTCCTCCGTCAACACGTCGTCCGCCTCACATGTTATTGCGCGGCCATCGTGGTCAATGCGCAGATCCCCCGCCGCAGTGCAGTGCCTCAACGGATTGTGCATGTCCTCCGCGGACACCCTGATGCGGATCGGAGCCCAGCCATCGTCCCCATCCTCGCTGGCGGCGGTGTACGCCTGCACG
>NW_909907.1:0-1079 GCF_000209065.1 Trypanosoma cruzi | reverse complement strand
AGGAAGGCCACTTTTACGTGGTTCTTGGGGAGGACATTGATGTGTCGACGCAGCGCTTCAAGATACTCTCGATGCTGGGCGAGGGCACCTTCGGCAAGGTGGTGGAGGCATGGGATCGCAAGCGCAAGGAGTACTGCGCGGTCAAAATTGTGCGCAATGTGCCCAAGTACACACGTGACGCGAAGATTGAGATTCAGTTCATGGAGAAGGTGCGCCAGGCGGATGCCGACGACCGCTTCTCGCTGATGAAGATTCAGCGCTACTTCCAGAACGAGACGGGCCACATGTGCATTGTGATGCCAAAGTACGGTCCGTGCCTGCTGGACTGGATCATGAAGCACGGCGCCCTCAGCCACCGCCACCTAGCGCAGATCATCTTCCAGGCGGGCACGGCGCTGGACTACTTCCACACGGAGCTGCGTCTGATGCACACCGACCTGAAGCCGGAAAACATGCTGCTGGAAACCAGCGAAACGGTGATAGACCCCGTCACGCGCAAGGCGACGCCGCCCGACCCGTGCCGCATCCGCATCTGCGACCTCGGCGGGTGCTGCGACGAGCGCCACAGCCGCACGGCGATCGTGTCGACGCGCCACTACCGCAGCCCCGAGGTGGTGCTGGGCCTCGGGTGGATGTACTCGACGGACATGTGGTCGATGGGCTGCATCATCTACGAGCTCTACACCGGCAAGCTGCTGTACGACACGCACGACAACCTCGAGCACCTGCACCTGATGGAGAAGACGCTTGGCCGCCTGCCGCAGGAATGGGCAGGGCGCTGCGGCACGGAGGAGGCGCGCCAGCTGTACAACTCCGTCGCGCAGCTGCGTCCCTGCACGGACCCGAAGCACCTCGCCCGCATCGCCCGGGCACGACCGGTGCGTGAGGTTATTTCGGACAAGCTGCTGTGCGATCTTATCTATGGCCTACTGCATTACGACCGCCAGAAGCGGCTGACCGCGCGGCAAATGACGACGCATCAGTACGTGCTGAAGTACTACCCGGAATGCCGCCAGCACCCCAACTACCCAGACAACCGCCCAACCCTCCGCCCCACCCCGCTTATGTGAGTTGTGACG
>NW_909906.1:0-1079 GCF_000209065.1 Trypanosoma cruzi | reverse complement strand
AAGGACGGCAATGGAAAGGGCGTACTCCATCTTTGGCTGACGGACAACACGTACATTGTCGATATTGGGCCGGTGTCCGGTGAGGAAGAAGACGTTGCCGCCAGCTCCCTGTTGTACAAAAGTACTGAAAGTAAAGATAGGAAGGATGAGTTGATAGCGCTGTACGAGGAGAGCGGTGATGAGGACGCATCAATCGGTATGGCCTCTGTGTTTCTGACTGCACAGCTGGAGAAGGTGAAGGAGGTGCTGGCGACGTGGAAGAAAGCGGACGAACGTATCTCCCAGCTGTGTTCCACCTTACTTGCTGGGAAGGTTGCCTTCACTGACAATGCCTGTAGCAGCGCTGATGGTAAGATCACGGATGGGCTGGTTGGCTTTTTGTCCGGCAACTTCTCTGATAAGACATGGAAGGACGAGTACCTCGGGGTGAACGCCACAGTAAAGGGGAGTGATGGGGCAACAAATACTTCCGATGGCGTGACGTTCCAGGGAGCGTGGGCGGAGTGGCCCGTTGGCAGTCAAGGGGAGAATCAGCTGTACCACTTCGCGAACTACAACTTCACTCTTGTGGCGACGGTGTCCATCGACGGTGTGCCGAAGGAAGATACCCCCATTCCTTTGTTGGGTGTGCGTGCGGGCAGTAACGGGGGAAAAAAACTGATGGAGTTGTCATACGACAGCGGAAAGAAGTGGATATTGCTGTGCGGTGACGGAACGAACGAGGAGCACAGCAGCGTTTTGGGGGCAGAGAAAACCCAACACGTGGTAATTTTGCTACGGAACGGCAACCAGAGCTCCGCGTACGTCGATGGTCAGCGTGTGGGTGGGAATGCACCATGTGAATTGGAAAATACGGATTCGAAAGAGATCTCACACTTCTACATTGGAGGGGATGGAGACAAGACACGGGGACAAGAAGACGTGTCTGTGACTGTGAAGAACGTCCTGCTGTACAACCGTCCGTTGGATAGCACTGAGATTGACGCTTACAACCCGAATAAAGCCTCCATTCCATTTCTGGTGAACACGACTATTGAAGGAACCGTGTCTTCGTCTACTGCTGGACGACAACAGCAGGC
>NW_909905.1:0-1079 GCF_000209065.1 Trypanosoma cruzi | reverse complement strand
CTCCTTTTTTGTCACAGCCTGCGTCTTCTGCGGCGCCAAAAGAGCAACCCATTGCGGCAGCTGCACATACCCTGACCTACTCTCCACAGCGTGCGCAGCTCCACTGCCGCAGCACACCACCAAAAAGAGGAGGAGCAGCACCGCGGAAGCAAAAACACGTCGGGACATGTTGGGTCTCTGCGGCTCACTCTCTCTTCCTTCCCTCCTCCTTCCGTTGGATCCGGTCATGCGGCGACGGTTGTGTGTGCGGGGTGCCTTCACAGCAGCAACACGTGAGAGCATATGAACATGTGTGTGTGAGCGGTGTGTGTGTGTGTGCTGTTGGTCCTTTCAGAGCCTATGAATTTCACAGTGGCAGTTCGCACTTGGTATTAACTTCCTTCTTGGAGGGAAGCAACAAACAACAGCGGAAGAAAGGCAGCACAACAACAGCACAAACCGTCACCCATCCACAGTGAGTGGCACCATCCCCGCAGCCATTACTCCCCAGTATCCCCAACAGCATAAATAAATATAAAGCACTTAAAAAGCAGGCAGCCTCCCAGTTGGGGGCCGCGGGCAATGGCCCCGCAAAAAACAAATGAGAGGGAGCCACGTGTGCGGTGAGGAACACGAGCGTTGCACCGCACACAAAGCCAATTAGTGAAAATAAACCCACAATGCGAGTGGCACTGCAACGACACGGCGGCGTGATGCCCCGTGGGGAGTATCGATGCAGACCAGCACATCGCGTGCAGGAAGAGTTGCTTCCCCCACCGAGCAGAGAGGAAAAACGGCCTCAGCAGCCCAGCGATGAGAGGTCGCCTGCACCTCCTCGCGGCACCTGCAAGCTCGACAGACACAAAGATGCAGGTGACGCTCTGCTGCACGCATGGCGGCCGCTGCATCCTTCACAATGGCAATCGCATCCTGTCGCACCGCACGCCGCAGCGGGTGCGCACAGTCTCCGTCCTCCTTCCCGCCTTTCCCTCTTCCTGAGAACTCATCGGTGGACGTGGCACACCCACCGACATGTCAGAAATCACTTGTTTTTCCTCTTCCGTTGCACATCGCACAGCAGCACCGCCAAACGCATGCCA
>NW_909904.1:0-1079 GCF_000209065.1 Trypanosoma cruzi | reverse complement strand
GAAGCTGTTGGAAGATGATCTGTATGAACTCCAAGACAGCAAAGTCACTATTCCATCAATTGGCGCTGAGAAACAGCCCACAGGTCCGGTGGCCAGCAAAGACGTCTCAGTTGTTCCCGAGTCAAGGAGTGAAGAAAGCGCCGCCAGCCATGAATTGACAGAGGGTGATCGTGTTAAACAAGAGGAAGGAAGCGTCCATGATCCGGTGCCTGCGGCGTCCTCTTCCACGGTTGTCGCGGGATCCTCTGTTCCTGAGCCCGCCATAGCAGCGGAGATCGCCGAGACTTCTCTTTCAGATGACAAAGCCAAGCTTTCCAAGGGCGAAACGGCCCATCAAGCCACGCTGAACGAAGACAATAATTCGATGCAACAGGATTCGGAGCCGCAGCCACAAGAACTACCGTCAGAGGAATTAACGGGGGTCACTGAGTTGGAAAGATCCTCTGAAAGTAATGATGAAGAAATGCCAGTGGAGGAGGGAGGAACGAGTGACAGGAGTGGCGAATCAACGTCCTCAGTGGGTGCATCATCGGATATGGATGCGGCCACCGAAACAGTTGACAGTGAGCACCAAGTGCAAAAAAGCACTGAGCCTTCCGCTGAAAATGAAGGCGTTTGGTCCACTGGAACCGGAACCACCGGCGCGGAGCAAAGCCTCAGCCTCGAGGCGGGGGACGGAAATTCCGAGAGAGCAATGGACTCAGACAGCAGCCTCACTCCTTCAAGGAGTGACGCCGAACCGACATCCGCGGAGGACACCGACAACATCTCTTGGACTGACGGAGCCGAAGTTTCTTCTGAAGACGGCAATGGGGTGCCACAGACGGTCGACACCGCACCGGGTAGCACAAGCACAGCGCCTGGGGACACCAAGATCTCATCGGAGTCCAACGCAACAACACCATCAGACACTGACATTTTGCTTGAGAACGGGCATTTGGGCGAGTTGGCGGCCATGGCTCTAATTGGTGACAGCACCGTGCATGTGTGTGTGTCTCGGGTGTTGCTGCTGCTGCTTCTGGGGCTGTGGGGCGCTGCGGCTCTCTGCTGAGGTGTGAGGGAGGGTGGAATGCGGCTTT
>NW_909903.1:0-1079 GCF_000209065.1 Trypanosoma cruzi | reverse complement strand
AAACGAAGAAATGAAAAAACGAATTGGGGGAATGAACGGGCACAGTTTGATTTCTGGCAAATATGGATCAGGGGCTGTTTCACCTCTTTGAATACTTTTGTGCGCGCATGCGGTGCGGGTGCAGCAGCACCAGGCGACAGTATCGCACACAGATGCCGAATATGTCCAATGCTATCGGACATATCAGTGACAGAAGAGGAAATTGGAGGGGAAAGGGGCGGTTTTATTTTTGTTAAAAAACATTAGGGGCTGTTTCATACATGTGAATGCTTGTGTGCGCATACGAGGCATAATCGGAGAATTGCTCTCTTGTGAGGGAATCGTCGTGGCCGGCGGCATCGCAGTATTGCTGCATTGTTCATTTCCTTCTATTATTTTTTTAAAGGACCCATCAGCAACAGAAGCATCTTTGAGGGATGGACGACAGACAACCTCTATTGAGGAAACAGTGCACTCCGTGTAACCGCACGGAGTGAGGCGCCGCATCCCATTGAGGGCGGGACGGCTTTTTCGTGCCGGTGCCATCATTGCTTTGCCCTGCGATTTCGTGCTTGACTGCCACATCGTGGCGCAGGGCCAATCCCCCGTATTGTCGGGGAGGCCAGGAGCCAGCAATGTTTCTCTCATGGGATGTTTGTTGTTTGCGCAGGGCTGGCGTCATCGACCGGCGCCCGAACCAGCTGCTTTGTGCTGGGGCACAGCCGTGGCACCAAGAGTTGTGAGGACACGTGGTATTGCAGTGCGGACCATCGGATTTATTTGGGAAAACAAGAGAGAAGGCAGCAGAAGCACATCCGTGAGTGCTGCGGCAAATTGGCACGGATGCTCTCTTTTTACTTTGTGACGGGACGATGCGATGGTGCACCCTGCGTCTTTTGCTTGTGCCCTTATAGGCACGTTCTAAAATGGAGCGCGTCGTTTTGCGAAGAAAGCTCCGTGTGTCAACGCGACAGGGAAACACGGTTGGCGATGGCAGGAGTCCCTCCCGGAACGGCACTAGAGTGCGGGGTTCCCGGAGTCGGTCGCTCGCCGAGGTGGGGACGGCTATCAGGGATTGCCCCAAGGCTGATTCTCAATGC
>NW_909902.1:0-1079 GCF_000209065.1 Trypanosoma cruzi | reverse complement strand
TGGTTCCATCGGGGAAAATTGACGCCGCCACAATTCATAAGGGCCGGCGTATTTATGCGTCGTCACATTCATCGTGAAGGCAACGGTGGCCCCTTCCTCTTTCCTTGCACAGCTGGCAGCACAGTTGCTACACGTGTGCACCGCATTGGCCACATGGCGCACAGCACCCAGCTCACCATTCCTGCAGTGCATGCGCACACCAAAGCCACTAAAGGTATAATTCTCACACTCAGCCTCAGCACTGGCAGCAGAACACTTCCTCCACACACACACACGCACACACGCGATAGCTCAGGCTGCCGTCACTCGGAGCACACGACACATCCACCGGCACAACCACCGCATCCGCATCACCAGATACATCTCCAGGACTCCCAGCAGCCGTCACGCACACGAACGAGCAGCAGCACAAGAGCGCAACGACCAACACGGCGCCGCACCGTCATCATCGCAGCCATCGTCACCCGTGGTGGAGTCGCTGGAGCCAGTCAGCTGATCCGTGAGACAGAAGAAAAAGAATGCAACAAGAGGGAGAGGAACGGAGCACAGCGGATACAGCGAGAGAGAGCAGACAACATGCGGAGAAGGCAGCAGGCCCAGCCGCACAGTTCACACACCACGAGACGGCATCCACGCAGGAAAGGCACACAACGCCAGCAGCCACAAACCATGCAGGAGGAGAGGACATCCACCACCATCTCCTCCCAGCTCATTCCCACAGCCAACGGAAAATGGCCAAAACCCGCGGCCACAACACAACGCACACGGAGCAAGCACCCACCACACCAGGCACACGCGCTGGCGAACCCTCATCCATCCATGACGCGGAAACAAAATTTCCAGCCATCCCGCCATCAATGGGACGCGGAGCCCAACTCAACGCAGTCACACGCGGTGCTCCACACCCGCAGGAAAGGTGACGCGGGCTGCGCACTCCCTCCTCCCTTCTCCTCATAGCCACGGAGGAAGACAACAGCCGCCACACGCAGCTGCCAGCATGCACTGCAAAAGAAGCATTCAAACCCACTGCAATGTGCATCTTGTGTGTGTGCCTGCAGAAACACAAAGCAAAGAAGAAA
>NW_909901.1:0-1079 GCF_000209065.1 Trypanosoma cruzi | reverse complement strand
TTCCAATTATGAATGGTGAGGGTCAGAGGCACTCTTTGTCAATATCTGTTTGCGTGTTCACACACTGGACGCCAAACAACCCTGAATTATCCGCTGCTTGGGGGAATTTCGCGAGCTCTTGCCCACACGGGTGCTGCACTCGGCTGATCGTTTTCGAGCGGCTGCTGCATCACACGTCGTGGTCTAAATTTTTGTTTCCAATTATGAATGATGGGGGTCAGAGGCACTCTCTGTCAATATCTGTGTGCGTGTTCACACACTGGACACCAAACAACCCTGAATTATCCGCTGCTTGGGGGAATTTCGCGAGCTCTTGCCCACACGGGTGCTGCACTCGGCTGATCGTTTTCGAGCGGCTGCTGCATCACACGTCGTGGTCTAAATTTTTGTTTCCAATTATGAATGGTGGGGGTCAGAGACACTCTCTGTCAATATCTGTGTGCGTGTTCACACACTGGACACCAAACAACCCTGAATTATCCGCTGCTTGGAGGAATTTCGCGAGCTCTTGCCCACACGGGTGCTGCACTCGGCTGATCGTTTTCGAGCGGCTGCTGCATCACACGTCGTGGTCTAAATTTTTGTTTCCAATTATGAATGGTGGGGGTCAGAGACACTCTCTGTCAATATCTGTTTGCGTGTTCACACACTGGACACCAAACAACCCTGAATTATCCGCTGCTTGGAGGAATTTCGCGAGCTCTTGCCCACACGGGTACTGCACTCGGCTGATCGTTTTCGAGCGGCTGCTACATCACACGTCGTGGTCTAAATTTTTGTTTCCAATTATGAATGGTGGGGGTCAGAGGCACTGTCTGTCAATATCGGTTTGCGTGTTCACGCACTGGACACCAAACAACCCTGAACTATCCGCTGCTTGGAGGAATTTCGCGAGCTCTTGCCCACACGGGTACTGCACTCGGCTGATCGTTTTCGAGCGGCTGCTGCATCACACGTCGTGGTCTAAATTTTTGTTTCCAATTATGAATGGTGGGGGTCAGAGGTACTCTCTGTCAATATCTGTGTGCGTGTTCACATACTGGACACCAAACAACCCTGAATTATCCGCTGCTTGGAGG
>NW_909900.1:0-1079 GCF_000209065.1 Trypanosoma cruzi | reverse complement strand
GGTTCGTGCATCTCTCCAGCCCAGTATAGTCGGCCCCAGAGCTCAGATTCCCCGCACCTTGCCCTTGCGAGGTGAACCAGTTCCTGACGGTGTAGAACTTCCTGAGTGATCAGGTCCTTACCGCTGAGATCTGATGGCCTTGTGCCGCAAAGCGAGTAGCGGTGAGTGTCTTGACGAATGGTACTACGCCACGTATTGGTGAACTGGGTAGTAAAACATGTCAGCAGATCCGTATGCCATAAAGGTGCGATTCCTTGCTCCGTGTATTGTCCACTTTCCATAGTCTGCGTCGCATACTGATCTGCAAGCTCGTTAGCATGTACTCCGCAATGTCCGTAACAAAACTGCAGGTGCACGGACCAGCCAGCACGCGTCAGTGTCAAGAGACGCTGCCAGATCTGATCCTCCGTCCAGTCTGTCTGACTGAGCGGGCCCTTGTTTAGAGCCGCTAGAAGAGACTGACTGTCCGTAACCACAAGCAGGGTTTTACGCCTGTGGCGGATACGAGGAATCATCAGCTTCTCTAGGGCTAGAAGCAGCGCACGGGATTCCGTCCTGTAGCTGCATGGGCGTGCACCGCAGTTTATGCTGGCCTTTTCTATTATCTCCGATGAGTTGAGGGATGAAAGCAGTATTCCAACCCCTGCTGACTTGGGAACGTCGACACCGCCATCGGTCGCAAGTATCCACGAACGATGGCTGTGCAGCGCCAGAGCCTCTTCGCTGACTCTGCGCCTTTCCCGTATCAGCTCTTCTTCGTCAGTTATTGAGAGGTCTATCGGAAGTTCCACACCGATGGTGGCCCGGTGAGCGGAGGCCGCAAACCAGGGAGGAATGGAGCTGCGAAAGAACCGCTCTTCGCGTGGTGAGCTCTCGGTGATGCCATAGTCCTTTGTGTATGCGTCTACAAAGGCATATAGCTCGTCCCGAGATAATGGCGAGATGCGGAAACCGGCGCGAGGCGGTGGCTCAGGCGGGGGTCTCCGCATCCAGTCCATCTGACATGCGCGTGTGTTCTCAAATATTGAGAGCCGCGCGCGCAGGCAAAGGACGTGGAGCGGCGGCATATTAGCCTCCAG
>NW_909899.1:0-1079 GCF_000209065.1 Trypanosoma cruzi | reverse complement strand
AGCTGCCGTGAGGAGGAAAGAGTGGATGCAAGTCGAGTAACCTTGTGCAAAGGTGGCTGGTGGATTTCTACTGTTGTGGATCACTATTTCCCTGTCCTCAACATGAAATTACTGACAGGGAAATGTATTAGTGATCCCGCAGAGTTGTGGGTGTCGGTCGTGGAGAAGGCATATGCCAAGTTACACGGGAACTACACCAATTTGGCGGAAACCGATGCATTGCAAGCATTGCAGGAACTTACGGGGTATCCTACATGTCGCTGGGATTCCATGTTGCGAGATGCTAGCAGCCATGAAGAGCTCTTTGATAAACTTTGCCGTTTTTGCGAGTTGGGATTCATCGTTGTTTTGGATAGACCAAACCTCACATCGGGTAAGAGATCATTGCAGCGTCTTGGACTGCAGGAGGGAAACGCATGTGTGGTTCTCAGCATGAAGATGTTTCGACCACTGCCCTCCAATGGAGTCTCGGGACAACTCCAGCAACAGGGAATTCATCGACTTGTGAGGGTTAGAAATCCCTTTGGGAGTTCTCGCGACTGGGTTGGTGACTGGAATTTGTGGGATCCTGCATGGAAAACAAATCCGTTAATAGCTGCTCAGTGTGGGCACGATAAGGAGTGTGCCGAGGACGGCTCCTTTTGGATGGAGTGGCGTGATGTCGTGTGTTGCTTTCACGGGTGTGGGGCCTGCTTCACACACAACTTGTTTTATGAGTACCGTGTGGCGGGACAGTGTGGGAAGGGAGGTGTCCCGGGGTGTGTGATTAAACTGGAAGTGAGCCGTCGCATGTACATTTTGGGAATGCTGCAGCAGGAGGTGCGGGGGGTTGAGGGAATGCTACAGCCCATTTTGCTCCAATTATCGCGACGATATGTACCCGAGGCCACGCAAATGCCTTCTTCTGTTGATGCATTGCACAATGAAGCCAATACGAAGAGTCAGCAATCATTGAAACGGTCCGATGCACGAAAACAGGAAGTTGTACTGAATTCTACGGCGGACTGCGACTGTCCCAGCCCCGATTTGTTAACATTCCGCGCGTCCTCGCAGGTGAGTTTCATTTGTGAGCTGCTCCC
>NW_909898.1:0-1079 GCF_000209065.1 Trypanosoma cruzi | reverse complement strand
TGAACACGCAAACAGATAGTGACAGAGAGTGTCTCTGACTCCCACCATTCATAATTGGAAACAAAAATTTAGACCACAACGTGTGATGCAGCAGCCGCTCGAAAACGATCAGCCGAGTGCAGCACCCGTGTGGGCAAGAGCTCGCGAAATTCCTCCAAGCAGCGGATAGTTCAGGGTTGTTTGGTGTCCAGTGCATGAACACGCAAACAGATAGTGACAGAGTGTGTCTCTGACTCCCACCATTCATAATCGGAAACAAAAATTTAGACCACAACGTGTGATGCAGCAGCCGCTCAAAACGATCAGCCGAGTGCAGCACCCTCGTGGGCAAGAGCTCGCGAAATTCCTCCAAGCAGCGGATAGTTCAGGGTTGTTTGGTGTCCAGTGCACGAACACGCAAACAGATAGTGACAGAGTGTGTCTCTGACTCCCACCATTCATAATTGGAAACAAAAATTTGGACCACAACGTGTGATGCAGCAGCCGCTCAAAAACGATCAGCCGAGTGCAGCACCCTCGTGGGCAAGAGCTCGCGAAATTCCTCCAAGCAGCGGATAGTTCAGGGTTGTTTGGTGTCCAGTGCACGAACACGCAAACAGATAGTGACAGAGTGTGTCTCTGACTCCCACCATTCATAATTGGAAACAAAAATTTGGACCACAACGTGTGATGCAGCAGCCGCTCGAAAACGATCAGCCGAGTGCAGCACCCTCGTGGGCAAGAGCTCGCGAAATTCCTCCAAGCAGCGGATAATTCAGGGTTGTTTGGTGTCCAGTGCATGAACACGCAAACAGATAGTGACAGAGAGTGCCTCTGACTCTCACCATTCATAATTGGAAACAAAAATTTGGGCCACAACGTGTGATGCAGCAGCCGCTCGAAAACGATCAGCCGAGTGCAGCACCCTCGTGGGCAAGAGCTCGCGAAATTCCTCCAAGCAGCGGATAATTCAGGGTTGTTTGGTGTCCAGTGCATGAACACGCAAACAGATAGTGACAGAGTGTGTCTCTGACTCCCACCATTCACAATCGGAAACAAAAATTTAGACCACAACGTGTGATGCAGCAGCCGCTCGAAAA
>NW_909896.1:0-1079 GCF_000209065.1 Trypanosoma cruzi | reverse complement strand
AAACAACCCGGAACTATCCGCTGCTTGGAGGAATTTCGCGAGATCCTGCCCACAGGGGTGCTGCACTCGGCGGATCGTTTTCGAGCGGCTGCTGCACCACACGCTGTGGTCTAAATTTTTGTTTCGAATTATGAATGGTGGTGGTCAGAGGCACTCTCCTTCAATGTCTGTTTGCGTGTTCACACACTGAACGCCAAACAACCCGGAACTATCCGCTGCTTGGAGGAATTTCGCGAGATCCTGCCCACAGGGGTGCTGCACTCGGCGGATCGTTTTCGAGCGGCTGCTGCACCACACGCTGTGGTCTAAATTTTTGTTTCGAATTATGAATGGTGGTGGTCAGAGGCACTCTCTTTCACTGTCTGTTTGCGTGTTCACACACTGAACGCCAAACAACCCGGAACTATCCGCTGCTTGGAGGAATTTCGCGAGATCCTGCCCACAGGGGTGCTGCACTCGGCGGATCGTTTTCGAACGGCTGCTGCACCACACGCTGTGGTCTAAATTTTTGTTTCGAATTATGAATGGTGGTGGTCAGAGACACTCTCTTTCAATGTCTTTTTGCGTGTTCACACACTGGACGCCAAACAACCCGGAACTATCCGCTGCTTGGAGGAATTTCGCAAGCTCCTGCCCACAGGGGTGCTGCAGTCGGATAATCGTTTTCGAGCGGCTGCTGCACCACACGCTGTGGTCTAAATTTTTGTTTCGAATTATGAATGGTGGTGGTCAGAGACACTCTCTTTCAATGTCTGTTTGCGTGTTCACACACTGGACGCCAAACAACCCGGAACTATCCGCTGCTTGGAGGAATTTCGCGAGATCCTGCCCACAGGGGTGCTGCACTCGGCGGATCGTTTTCGAGCGGCTGCTGCACCACACGCTGTGGTCTAAATTTTTGTTTCGAATTATGAATGGTGGTGGTCAGAGGCACTCTCCTTCAATGTCTGTTTGCGTGTTCACACACTGAACGCCAAACAACCCGGAACTATCCGCTGCTTGGAGGAATTTCGCAAGCTCCTGCCCACAGGGGTGCTGCACTCGGATAATCGTTTTCGAGCGGCTGCTGCACCACACGC
>NW_909895.1:0-1079 GCF_000209065.1 Trypanosoma cruzi | reverse complement strand
TCCTTCCTCCCCCCAGCGACTTACCATCAATGTACACGGAGGCCTTGTGCCCTTGCAGCATGAGGGCCACTTGGTGTTCTTTCCCCGCCTCCCATGTGCCGCCCTCCGTTGTTGATTTTGCCTTGCCGTTTGAAATCGTCTCCCACTTGTTATCCGCGGTGTACGACAGTCTCATGAAATACGGGGTCTCAGTGTCCGCCAACACCGCAGTCAGTAGAGAAATGTTCCCACTCGGAACCCCTTCGATGGTTACCGACGCCACAAGTGTGAAGTTGTGGCTCAAGGATGCATGACGCACATTATCACCCGGAATGTTCACAGGCCACATTACCCCGGAATCAGGCTCCGTCAACTGAAACCCATCCTTGACCTTCGTGGCGTTCGTCACCGTTGCATTCAGGCAAAGGTACTCGTCGTTCCACGTGTCATCGCTGGCCGATGCGTTTGAAAAAACTGCCACAAGGCCCGCCGTGGGTATAGAAAAGCTGGAGAAGAAAACGTCCTTTTGCGACCAAGTACTGAGGACGGACTCGATTTCCTTCAGCTCCTCCGTCAGGCGGGAAAGTGAAATGGCACGGCCTTCACCATTTATACTCCGTTGTAAAAGATGCAAATTCCCATCCGAGTACAGCAGGCTGCTGGCGACCTCCTTCTTCCCAGCATTGCCCATGCCAACTGGTCCAACAAAAAACGAGCGGTTGTTGTCCGTCACCCAAAGGTAGAGCGGATTGGCGTTTTCCCCCGAGGTGTACCCTCTCTGAGTGTACAGCATGACCTTCCTGCCCCCAATGGTCGCGGTGATGAGGGCATCCACATGCAAGCCTCCTTCCGGATATTCTTCCGATTGGGAGTTGACCCACAAGCCTGGAAGTGTCCCGATGGCCTCCGTCCACGTTGTCCCCATGTCACGCGACTCGTACACCCTCTGGCCTTCTTCGCAATCAACAAATCATGAGAAGTGATCCCTCCCAACTCGGTGATGCCGGGTGCACCGCATTTCGCAGGGGACATGCCCTTAGAGAGTGACCAGGTACTGCCGGTGTTCTTCGAGTAAATATCATGGAGTAAACGGCCACTTC
>NW_909894.1:0-1079 GCF_000209065.1 Trypanosoma cruzi | reverse complement strand
AAATACCCAGCTCCCACCACACAGAGGGTGTGAGCGGTGCGGACATGTACTTGTATGTCTCCGCTGGCCCGACACAGGGTTCCACACTTGCGTGGGCTACTACATGCTTAAAATTACCCGATGGACGCCCTGTTGTCGGAGTGGTGAATTATGGCCCGAGCTCTGTCACTGATTCGGAGAACAGTGTTCGTGTTTCAGCGCATGAGGTTGCACATGCTATTGGGTTTGCTGTGTGGTTAATGAAAGAACGCAATATGTTGAAAGAGGTTTTGGATGTACGCGGCAAAGCAAAGGTACTGCAGGTGTCGTCACCCAAGACGGTGGAGAAGACTCGCGAGCACTTCAACTGCGTGAATGCTACCGGCATGGAGCTGGAGGATGAAGGTGGGAAAGGAACAGCATCGTCGCATTGGGAGAGACGCAACGCAAAGGACGAGCTGATGGCTGGTATTTCCGGAATCGGTTACTACACGTCCCTGACAATGGCTGCTTTGGAGGACACCGGGTTTTACAAGGCCAATTGGGGAATGGAGGAACCGATGTCATGGGGCAACAACTCCGGCTGCGCGCTGCTGACAGAGAAATGCCTGATAAATGGCGTCACCCAGTATCCAGAGATGTTTTGCACCGCTGAAACAGGTCTTCTTTCATGCACATCGGATCGTCTGGCGCTGGGGTACTGTACAATCCATCTCTACAAAGCCGAACTTCCCCCACAATATCAGTACTTTTCGAATCTCAAACTTGGCGGTTCGGCCTCCTCCTTAATGGACTTATGCCCTTACGTTCAACCGTATTCCAACACTCGGTGCAGCAATGGGGAAGCAAGCGTCATGCATGGGAGCCGCGTTGGCCCGAGATCAATGTGCTTAAAGGGGGATGGGCTTGTCGATTTCATGGGTCCTGTTGGTGACGTGTGCGCTGAGGTGTCGTGTGAAAAGGGTGAGGTGAGCGTGCGGTACCTTGGAGATGATACATGGCGCCAGTGCCCAGAGGGCAGCAGTATTACACCCAACTGGGTTGTTCACTGGAGGAAAGATTTTGTGTCCAAAGTACGACGATGAGTGTACTATCTTTGA
>NW_909893.1:0-1079 GCF_000209065.1 Trypanosoma cruzi | reverse complement strand
GGCGTCCAGTGTGTGAACACACAAACAGATAGTGAAAGAGAGTGTCTCTGACCACCACCATTCATAATTCGAAACAAAAATTTAGACCACAGCGTGTGGTGCAGCAGCCACTCGAAAACGATCCGCCGACTGCAGCACCCTTGTGGGCAAGATCTCGCGACATTCCTCCAGGCAGCGGATAGTTCAGGGTTGTTTGGCGTCCAGTGTGTGAACACGCAAACAGACATTGAAAGAGAGTGTCTCTGACCACCACCATTCATAATTCGAAACAAAAATTTAGACCACAACGTGCGGTGCAGCGGCCGCTCGAAAACGATCCGGCGAGTGCAGCACCCTTGTGGGCAAGATCTCGCGAAATTCCTCCAAGCAGCGGATAGTTCAGGGTTGTTTGGCGTCCAGTGTGTGAACACACAAACAGACATTGAAAGAGAGTGTCTCTGACCACCACCATTCATAATTCGAAACAAAAATTTAGACCACAACGTGTGGTGCAGCAGCCACTCGAAAACGATCCGGCGACTGCAGCACCCTTGTGGGCAAGATCTCGCGAAATTCCTCCAAGCAGCGGATGGTTCAGGGTTGTTTGGCGTCCAGTGTGTGAACACACAAACAGACATTGAAAGAGAGTGTCTCTGACCACCACCATTCATAATTCGAAACAAAAATTTAGACCACAGCGTGTGGTGCAGCAGCCACTCGAAAACGATCCGCCGACTGCAGCACCCTTGTGGGCAAGATCTCGCGAAATTCCTCCAAGCAGCGGATAGTTCAGGGTTGTTTGGCGTTCAGTGTGTGAACACGCAAACAGACATTGAAAGAGAGTGCCTCTGACCACCACCATTCATAATTCGAAACAAAAATTTAGACCACAACGTGCGGTGCAGCGGCCGCTCGAAAACGATCCGGCGACTGCAGCACCCTTGTGGGCAAGATCTCGCGAAATTCCTCCAAGCAGCGGATGGTTCAGGGTTGTTTGGCGTCCAGTGTGTGAACACACAAACAGACATTGAAAGAGAGTGTCTCTGACCACCACCATTCATAATTCGAAACAAAAATTTAGACCACAACGTGTGGTGCAG
>NW_909892.1:0-1079 GCF_000209065.1 Trypanosoma cruzi | reverse complement strand
TGTGCGCAGCAAACTCTAACTTTCCCCCATATACGCCCATAGCAGTGAAGATCGTTTCGAAGGTTCAATTGCTTCAGCAAAATAAGACCAACTCAGCGATGAACGAGAAACGGGCCCTTCTGGAGATGGGACCACATCCTTTTATTGTCCGCCTTTTTGGTACGGCGCAGTCAACAGATGAGTTGTACTTTGTAATGGAGCATCTCCCAAATGGGGATCTTCTGGAGCACATACGAACCTGTGCTTCGCGCCAGACAATTGAGGAACTTGGTGCGGAATCCACATCAGATGCTTCTTCGCTGAGGGGGTCATCACTTAAAGACACCGCCATTCGTTGTTTAAACTTTCATGACATTCAGCTCATAACGGCACAAATTGTGATGGGCCTTACGCGCGTCTTCAGGAAAGGTTTTGTCCTCCGTGATCTCAAACCCGAAAATATTGTGTTTGATCACAAGTACCGTGCATGCTTGGTTGACTTTGATACTGTGGATGTGGAAGGGATGTCTTTTCTCCCCAAGTCAAACGGTGGTGTCGCTTTGCCCGGGGGCGTCGCAGACGATAAGAAGTGTAAAGCAAAGCGTCGATTGACCGTTTCTGCTATACGAGAGATGCGGAAAATGTCGGCCCAGTTTTGCGGCACGGCACAATACGTGTCACCGGAAATGATTGGACAATGTCAGTGGAGTTACAGTAGTGACCTTTGGGCATTGGGGGCGATTGTGTACGAGATGGTGTACGGTGTACACATGTTTGCAGGATGTAATACATATGCAGTGATGAAGCGGGTGCTGGGAGGCGTTCATTCGGGGAATATCCCCTTTCCAAACGTGAATCTGGGGCCAGAGTCTGATGCCCTTGACCGCGTTAAGGACTTTATCTGTAGGCTTTGTCGCATAAATCCAACGGAGCGGCTGGGTGTCCATCCCGTCACCGGACAGTTTGACGAGGAGGCAATTCGGGGGCATCCGTTTTTTGGAGACTTCTCCTGGAGCCTACTAGATGAGCAGGTGCAGCACTACCGAGCTCCTGTTGTTTTGACAACTCCATCGGATTCAGGATCGGTGCGCACACCAGCC
>NW_909891.1:0-1079 GCF_000209065.1 Trypanosoma cruzi | reverse complement strand
ATTGAGCGAGCGTCGGTGCTGCGGCACACTGGGCAAATAAGTCCCAGTGGAGTGGATTGTTTATTGATTTGCTCCATGTATTTATTTTCTTTTTTGAGCACAACTGCAAATATGTGTCCGCGATCGACGTCTCAGCCACGCGTGTGTTTTTTCTATTATATGCTTCTGTTGAGCTCCCGAGCACTCCCCACTGTGGCTGAACCCACCGCCGTCCCCGACTGTCAGCCGACCATGCGGGGCGGAGTGGCGTGGCAACGCTCCTTTGCCGCGGCGTGCACATACACGCGCGCATGCTCCTTCTCTCCACGTCAACGCCCGCACACCACCACAGTCTGAAGGTGACGCTGTTGAAGGCACACAAGGAAGGAAACACACCCACACAAGCAGTAATGTCTGGCTGGGCGCGTGCGCTGTCGCTCGCGGCCGTCCTGGTCGTCATGGCGTGCCTCGTCCCCGCGGCGACGGCGAGCCTGCATGCGGAGGAGACGCTGGCGTCGCAATTCGCGGAATTCAAGCAGAAGCATGGCAGGGTGTACGAGAGCGCCGCGGAGGAGGCGTTCCGCATGAGCGTGTTCCGGGAGAACCTGTTTCTTGCGAGGCTGCACGCCGCGGCAAACCCACACGCGACCTTCGGCGTCACGCCCTTCTCGGACCTCACGCGCGAGGAATTCCGGTCCCGCTACCACAACGGCGCGGCGCACTTTGTGGCGGCACAGGAGCGCGCGAGAGTGCCGGTGAACGTGGAGGTTGTTGGTGCGCCCGCGGCAGTGGATTGGCGTGCGAGAGGCGCCGTGACAGCCGTCAAGGACCAGGGCCAATGCGGCTCGTGCTGGGCCTTCTCCGCCATTGGCAACGTTGAGTGCCAGTGGTTTCTCGCCGGCCACCCGCTGACGAACCTGTCGGAGCAGATGCTCGTGTCGTGCGATAAAACGGACTCTGGCTGCGGTGGTGGCCTGATGAACAACGCCTTTGAGTGGATTGTGCAGGAGAATAACGGCGCCGTGTACACGGAGGACAGCTACCCTTATGCGTCGGGCGAGGGGATATCGCCGCCGTGCACGACGTCAGGCCACACGGTG
>NW_909890.1:0-1079 GCF_000209065.1 Trypanosoma cruzi | reverse complement strand
TCGCCGGTGCAGCAGACTACTTTAGCTGCTCACAAAGGTAACTTGACGGAGTTTATTGCTTCTGGTGGCTCAGGTGTTCTGATGGAGGATGGCACCATTGTGTTTTCTCTGATGGCGATGAATGAAAAAAATGATGGCGTTTACTCCATGATTATTTACTCGGACAACGGCAGTACCTGGTCGCTTTCTGAGGACATTTCACCTGCGAACTGCACTGGCCCCCGCATCACCGAGTGGGAGGGATCACTTCTCATGATTGTTGACTGCGAGAGCAGCCAGAGGGTGTACGAGTCGCGTGACATGGGGACAACGTGGACGGAGGCCATCGGGACGCTTCCAGGCGTGTGGGTCAACTCAGGATCGGAAGACTATCCGGACGGAGACTTGCATGTGGATGCCCTCATCACCGCGACCATTGGGAAAAGGAAGGTCATGCTGTACACACAGAGAGGGTACGCCACGGAGGAAAACGCCAATCCGCTCTACCTTTGGGTGACGGACAACAACCGCTCGTTTTCTGTTGGACCGGTTGGCATGGACAATGCTGGGAAGAAGGAGGTCGCCAGCACCCTGCTGTTTTCGGATGGCAAGTTGCATCTTTTACAACGGAGGGTCAGTGGTGAAGGCAGTGCCATTTCACTCTCCCGCCTGACGGAGAAACTGAAGGAAATCGAGTCCGTCCTCAGTACTTGGTCGCAAAAGGACGTTTTCTTCTCCAGCTTTTCTATACCCACGGCGGGTCTGGTGGCAGTTTTGTCAAACGCATCGGCCAGTGACGACACGTGGAACGACGAGTACCTTTGCCTGAATGCGACGGTGACGAACGCCACGAGGGTCAAGGATGGGTTTCAGTTGACGGAGCCTGACTCCAGGGTAATGTGGCTTGTGAACACTCGGGGTGATAATGTGCGTCATGTGTTTTTGAACCACAACTTCACACTTGTGGCGTCGGTGACCATCGAAGAGGCTCCGAGTGGGAAAACTCCTCTCCTGACTGCGCTGTTGGGTGACGCTGAGCCCCCGTATTTCATGAGACTGTCGTACACCGCGGATAAACAGTGGGAGACGATTTCAAAGGC
>NW_909887.1:0-1078 GCF_000209065.1 Trypanosoma cruzi | reverse complement strand
TGCTGCACGAGCCGGCACCGCTGCGGCGCACGGCCGTGAATGTGGATGGCCGGGTGGAGGAGCAGGTGGTGCCTCACCCGGAAGCCCCACCCTGCTGCTGCCGTCGGGGTGGCGCAGTTGTGCATGAGAGCTTTCCTTCAAATTACTATACACATGGTTCTTCTTTTGTCGTGTTGTTGGCGCTTGTGCCACTGTGCGGCGGTGAATATTTTTCCTTTTGTTTTTGCTTGGTGAGCGCAGCGGTGGTGCCTGTGGGGCGGGTGGCGCCATGACCGTGACGGAGCGAAGGTGTGTGCTGCCGGCGATGGGAGAGTTGCGCGTGATTGCGGCGACGAGGATTCATGAGCGGATGGTCGTCACGCTCGAACCGCAGGCGGAGGAGGAGGGCGCCGAACAGCCTTGAGCCGACGTGTTTGGTGCGGAGCTGTTGCCGGGTGTTGTGGCGCCCACCCCTGTTCTCGTGGCGTGCTACGACACAGGGTGCAACGCGACAATCGCCCGCTTTGACTCTGATATGGACACTCACCTGGGTGTTTTGCGTGTCGGGGCGCGATGGGGTGGTGAGGACGCGGTGGGGCCCGTGTCGTGTTTGTTGCTGACCGTCGTGCCGCGGGGACAAGTACATGCGTCCGGACGCCAAAGAACGGCGCTGTTTTTCTTGGCTACCATCCGCTTTCTCTTGATACCGCGGTGGAGGCGCCACGCTTTGGTTGCCCCGGCGTTTTTTCCTTGAATGCGGTGCAGCACACCCTGGACTTTGGAAAGGAGATGCGCTTTGCTCCCGCCATGCACGGCTTTCAGGGTATTGGGAAGCATGAGCATCCATTGTTCTTGATGCGTGTACCGCGTCAGCTGATGCGACTATCCGGCGAGCGCATGGTCTGCAGCGATCGATACCGCGTGGGTGGCATGTTTGTGGACTATGGGATGATTTCTCGGTCCCTTGTGGAGGTGGCGGAGGCGTGGGAGTGCTTGTAGGAGGGACTGGAGGAGCACCGAAAGAAAAACCCGCTGGACGTCTTGGCTGACACTGTTTCCGGGGCCGATGTTGGTGATGCGCTTGTGGGTGGGGAGTGCC
>NW_909886.1:0-1078 GCF_000209065.1 Trypanosoma cruzi | reverse complement strand
TACTGTGCTGTGTTTGTGTGCGTGTACGAGGGATCTGTGTGGTTTTGATTTCCCTATTTTTATTTAGCTGCTTTGGCATTGTGTAATGATACTTCCCTTCTCCATTATGTGTGTTCTGAAGTGTTGCTAGGGCACCGGGAGTGGATGCCTGTGGACGCACGCCGTGCATTATGCGCTACATTGGTGGGAGGGGAGACTGACATAACTGGCGGGATTCAGTAAGGCGCTTTTTGCCCACAGACCCTGCAGCTGCAGCAGCCTGAGTGGCGCCTTGCATATGGACGTGTGGATTGTTTTTCTCTTGCGAGGCCTTTTACTGCGTGTCATTTTCCGCTCGGGTACCGTGCCCGTGGCAGCAGCGGCGGCATCAAAAGGGCTGTGTGCGTGGAGAGTCCTTGATTGAGTGCCTGTCTTACTTCTCTGTTCTGTTGATTGATTGTACCGTGTGCCGGCCAAACGGTTGACATGACGTTCTTCTGACGGCGGGGTCCACGTGAGACGATGTTGCGTCGCGTGCTTTGTTGCGGGTGTGTGATTTCCGCAACGGTTTTTGGGCGGTTGACTGTTGGGTCGTTGAGGGCGGCGTGGCGACGGGTGTGGATGGACCCGATTGTGTGCCGTGGCTGTTCGTGCGGGGGAGCCGCGGGAAGGAGGAAGGCGGCGGAGCGATGGACTCACGAGGAGTGCGGTAGCGTGCAGCCATGAAGATTGGCGACAGGGAACTCACTGCCGCTGTGAGTTGCCGTGTGTGGTGTTTGTTTCCGTTATTATTACTTGCGTTGTTGGATGTGGCCGCTGTGGGGGAAGACTGTTTTTTGTTTCTTTTTCACGCCGTTCTGGGATCCTTTTCCGCACCGGCATCACTGTGTTCCTGCCGTACTGTTGCCCCCTCTTTCCCTTCCATTTTTGGGGCAGCTGCGGGTGGGTCTTACATGCCGTGGAGTTGTGTGCCGTGCTGTCCGGTGTTTCATTGTTGCCTGTTCTTCCTGCGTGCACGCGTCCCCCATGCTCATGACAACAACCCTCATGCAAACGCTGCTCCTCCTTTTCCATGCTGCTGATGTGTGTGTTCTTCTCA
>NW_909885.1:0-1078 GCF_000209065.1 Trypanosoma cruzi | reverse complement strand
CTCAATCGCACTTCTACGCCTCCTCGAGCAGCAGCAGCAGCAGCATAAATGCACCGGTCCACTAGAGGCCGTCACCAGCCATTGCAGGAAGACCACTGTGCCCCAGTGCTATAAAACCCGAATTGCATTGACGGGCCACTTCGGAAAATCCTGTCGCATCCTCCCCCATTATGCGGAAACGCATCCGTCGTGCATGTGGCCACCGCAGCCAAATGAATCCGGTCCAAATACCCTCCAAATCAAATTCCCCTTTCCTCAAGCCATTCCTTCATTCCATACGCCCTGACCCTCATCCGCACGCGCCCGCTCACACAAACCGCCACAGCCCCGCTGCCGGCACACAACGCACACGGAGCGAGCAATCGCCTAAAGAGCCACACGCGGAAGCGATCCTCATCCATCCATGACGCGGCGCCAAAATTTCCAGCCATTCCACCCACACCGAAAGGATGCGGCACTCCACAGCAGTCGCAGCCCACCGCGCGCATCACACCCGCAGGAAGAGTGACTCGCGGTGCGCGCTCCCCCTCCCCTCCTCCCCTTCATGCCCACTAAAGGAAGCAGCAGCCACCCGCAACCGCCAGCACACGCTACAAAAGAAGCATCCAAATCCACTGCAATGTGCATCTTGTGTGTTTGTGTGCGCCTGCAGACACACGAAGCATAAAGAAGTAAAAACAGGAGCAGAGCATGTGAAAAGACCCACAAACAAAAATGTACAGCAGAAGTGCATGGCAGAAATAACAGGACTGCCCAAACTCATGATACAGCACTGCAGACAAAGCAGCAGCAATTCATAAAAAAACTATTAAAATAATTAGAAAAAACAATTCCCTCTCATCATATATTAGCCCCTCTCGCACACAATAATTATATAAAAAGAAAAAGAAAGTCGTTCTCTACTAATGTTCCACCCAACCAAACGAAAAAAAATAATTTAAAAAATGTCGTCCTCTATTACAGCTACATCCAAAAAAAAAAAAAAAATGAAAAAGAAAAGAAAAACAAAAAACCACACAAAAACGTGCACCTAACTACCATGTTGCTCCAGAAATTGTCTGCATATTTTGTCCGAAAA
>NW_909884.1:0-1078 GCF_000209065.1 Trypanosoma cruzi | reverse complement strand
CCTTCTGCGAAATCCTACCAACGGTAATGATGCGTGTTGCGCCGACCCCGGTTCCAACAGTGTATCAGTTTATTATCAGCGCCCGCCATGGGTATGCGGCGCCGGCCAGCAATTACAAATGTCAGATGCGTGTGTTCATTGAGCAGGACCCTTCTGAGGAGATGACTCGGATGCAAAATGTGTTTGCGCTTGGCTTGCCACTTGCCTTTCTTTTGTTGACAGCACCGTTTATTCTGTGGCGCATTGATCTGCTTCCTGGCTATCTCGTCGATATTGACGTTGTCAACTGGCTATGGTACATGCCGTACCTCCTGCGGGACACTTTCGTCAACGTGGCTGTGGGCTGTGGCACGACTATATGGGGACTTTACAAGGAACGACGATCCAGGGAACATCAACGTCGTTTGGAAGAACAGCACCGCCGCCTTACGGAGGAGGCACAGAGTTTGCCAAGTATGCACGAAGAACCCACACCGTTTCCATCGTTTCAACCGCAGCCGCAGCCAGGGACATTTGCGGCTGCCGATGTGGGATTTATGCCCGCCGGCAGGAACAACAACAACAATAATAGTAGTAATAATAATAATAATAATATTCACGACAACAGCAATGGTAATAACCCGACCAACGATTGTAGCAGCGGGGGCAGCAGCGGTTGTTGTGAAAAGGAGCGGCGCGACTCAACTGTTGTTCATATCCTACCGCCACCACCACCCCATCCGGGAACAACATCGACATCCCCTGCAGCTGCAGCAGAAACAGTGGAAGCCTTAGCGGAAGCAAGAGGAGAGGAAGTTGATGTCATCACGAGGAAGAAACAGAATAAGGAGGAAAGGCAAAAACTTTTGAATAACCGTGAGGAGTTTGGGGTCAAGCCCCAATCAAGCGTGTCGTCATCGCCTACGCGCGTCTTAATTGCAGCGTCTCATCTGCATTACCGGCATGGCAACAAGGATAAAAACGCTTCTGCCGCATCGGGCCCACGTGAGCTGTTGGAGACGTCGGCGCCATGTGTAGTACATGTGCATACTTCTGCCGTTGAAATGCAGGAAGGAGGGATTGACGAGCTGGCAGAAGG
>NW_909883.1:0-1078 GCF_000209065.1 Trypanosoma cruzi | reverse complement strand
GAACCCACACCGTTGTTATCACAGATCCCCCAAAGGACTAAAGATGAACTGAATCAGGTTTCGGGTAGTGGTGGCTCAGGCATTGTGATGGGGAATGGCGCGCTTGTGTTTCCCCTGACGGCGGCGAATAAGGAAGGTGACATTGTTTTGCTGATCACTTACTCGACGGACAATGGCAAAAGCTGGGAGTTCCCAGGGGGCATTTCCCCTGCGAAGTGCATTCACCCCCGCATCACCGAGTGGGAGAATGGAAAGCTTCTCATGGTTGCTCTTTGTGGGGGTGGCCGCAAGGTGTTTGATTCGTGTGACATGGGGAAAAGGTGGACGGAGGCCATCGGGACATTCCCAGGCGTGTGGGCCAAGTCAAAATCAGGACATCCTTTGGACGAAGGTTTGCATGTGGGAGCTCTCATCACCGCGACCATTGAGGGAAGGAAGGTCATGCTGTACACCCATAAAGCTAGCCATTCCTTGGAAGCGAGTGAACCCAATGCGCTCTACCTTTGGGTCACGGATAACAACCGCACGCTTCACATCGGACCGGTTTCTGTGGACAGTGTTGTGAATAAGACGCTTGACAACACCCTGCTGTATTCGGATGGTGCATTGCACCTTTTACAAGCGAAGGGAAATTATGAAAGCACAGCCATTTCACTTGCCCGCCTGACTGATGAGCTGAAGACGATCAAGTCCGTCCTGAGGACTTGGGCACAGCTGGACGCCTCCTTTTCCAATTCGTCCATACCCACGGCTGGTCTGGTTGGATTCCTGTCCGACGCATCGTCCGGTGGCGACACGTGGATCGAAGAGTACCGCTGCGTGAATGCAATTGCGAAGAAGGCAGCGAAGGTCAAAAATGGGTTCAAATTCACGGGGTCTGGGTCCATGGCAACATGGCCCGTGAACGGCCGGGAGGATAACAGACAGTACAGCTTTGTGAACTACGATTTCACTATTGTGGCAACGGTGACCATCCGCCAGGTTCCGAAGGGGAGCACTCTTCTTCTGGGTGCGGGTCTGGGGGACGGTTCCCGCAAGAAGATCATTGGGCTGTCGTACAGCATGAATAAAAAGTGGG
>NW_909882.1:0-1078 GCF_000209065.1 Trypanosoma cruzi | reverse complement strand
AGTAAAGCCCTTAGTGGGCAAAAAGGGGAGTCGTACTAGCGTGAAATTTGACGTTGCCGAATTTATGCGGGCCATGGATTGCACAGAGAACCACATGGTGCTGGGCATCGATGAAGCGGGGAGAGGTCCTGTGATTGGTCCAATGGTGTACACGGGAGCCATGATTGCCCTTCATGAGCATGATCGTCTTCTGGAGTACTGCGGTGTCAATGACAGTAAATTGCTTGGTGAAAACCAGCGGAAGGATGTGCTTTGTAAGCTCCAGAAGCTAAAGACCTTCAGCACCTTCACCGTTTTTGTCACACCCGCTGAAATTGCTGCCGCCATGACAGGTATCCATGGCAAGAATCTGAACACCCTCAGTCATGATACAGCCATCGCTATCATTTCCAAGGCAACACTAGAGGCCACTGGAATGTTGTGTGGTGCCTACATCGACACTGTGGGCCCACCAGAATCTTACCAGCAGCGTCTTTCTGGTCGTTTTCCGCATTTGCGCATAACGGTTGCCAAGAAAGCAGAAACGAAGTTTCCCATCGTAGCAGCAGCCTCTGTTGTGGCGAAGGTGGAACGCGACAGGCACATTGAGCGACTGGGCATTGACGTTGGCAGCGGGTACCCAAGCGACCCCAAAGTGATGACTTGGGTGCGCTCCCACGTTCATCGTTTTTTTGTATTGCCCCGCGAATTTGACTTTGTACGACTGAGTTGGGGTCCCGTTGTCGAGCTCGCCAAAAATACAGACGTCTGTGTCCCGATTCTCTTCGAGGAGGATGCCAAGACCAAGGCAGAAAAAAAGCGTGCTACCAGTGGTGGAGGTAGCGACGGCAAAAAGCAGCGTCTTCTGAGCTTTGTCAAGCCACCACCACGCCGACACACGGTGTACACCCACCTGCTCCGGCTGAAGACGGTGGCCACCATTCAGGATACTCAGCATCCCTCTCTGGGGTAAATTTTTGCCAATTAGAAGCCTCTGCATCTCACATCTTGTGTATCTCCACATCTGATATTTTTTGTCTGTAAGGAAACACGGCACATATTTCGGGCAGGTGTTCTTCACTCATATAAATCACAGAAA
>NW_909881.1:0-1078 GCF_000209065.1 Trypanosoma cruzi | reverse complement strand
CGCTGGCCTCGGCGCATTGGAGCGGCAACGCTGCAATGCCGCCGTGTCCGTGTGCACAGACGCATCCCTTCGGCTTCTGACTCCCACACACACACACCTCCTTCCCCCTCCCCCTCTTTCTACACGCTGCCCTCCCTCTCCTTAGACGCCTGGCCGAGGATTGTGATGACCATTTACTTCGCATCGCGACACACCGACAACCGTCATGAGTGATCAGCGAATGAAAAAGGATATCGAGAAAGAACATCTGAGCCCGACCGTTCCCGCCCCATCTATTTTTTTCGTTGTTCCGCCGTGCGAAGCACTCATTTCAAGCCGTCCGAGCAAAAACGAGTTGCTCTGCGGTCGGGTGACGTGCAAGACGAGCGTCCGCACTGCGCTACTGTTCACGATCATGATGAAGTTGCCATTTTACTATTGGAAGACGAGTCTGAACCCTGATGCATCGCTGTTATACGGCACTGATCAATGCGACAGACAGGAGGAACCCGTACATGTCATGTCACACCCCTCAACACACCTCCCATCTTTCCGCGTGCCCACGCGGGCAGGAACGTGGCAGGCCGCAGAGGGTTGCCATTCATTCCTCGTGCGGTTCAACAACATGGTCCAAGAGAACGCGGTGTGCCGGCAGCACGTGATGAGGAGCTTCTTATGTATGTAACTCGGGAAATCTGAGTGTGCCACTGAAGAACCAACGGAGAAATCGTTAGATAGTGACGCTGATGCCGCCCAGCCCAACCGCCTCCACGAGACCGTGCCCGCCATCCCCTTTAATAGCGAGCGGACCCTCAGTGCATCACCGCGAGCCGCTCGTCTACACCGGGGGAGAGAGAAGTGAGGTGGGAGAGGAGGACAGCGAGGATGTCTGCCGCCGCTGTGCACACACAGACACAGAGAGAGAGAGAGATGCACCTACGCTTCAATGCGCCTGTTTCCGTGGTCGAGAATGATGAGATCCGTGAGGCTCCGTGCCACACGCGACACGGCGCCGCAGCGCGTCGCCAGAGTGCCGTTGCCGCCGCAGCCGCAGCCGTTGCGCAAGCAAACCCATTGCGGGCAACACACGCAGCCGCGC
>NW_909880.1:0-1078 GCF_000209065.1 Trypanosoma cruzi | reverse complement strand
AACAGAGAAAACACACAAAACAATTAGAAACAAAACACAGGTAAACAAACAGCAATGAAGTTAAAAATGCAAAAACACACAAAAAACAAGGAGCTGCACAGTATGGCTCCAGCGCGCACGCACCCATCCTCAAATGTGATTCCACGCAAACAGTTGTGTGCGTGTCATGCATATGAGTGTGTCTGGGGTGCGTTCAACGTGACGGATACAGGGAGCAGCAACATGGAGCACACAGCAGGGCAGAGGAAGCAATTGAAGCAAAACACAATCATTATTTTCTCTTATTTATTTACATCGGACCACAGTGGACGTGCACAAGTCCCCGTGGTTGAGTGCTGGCACGCACAGCCCGCACACACCTCTTCAGCTCAGAGTGGTGTACGCCAGCGCGGATGCGGCGAGCAGCAGCGGGGCACACACCCACGCAGAGCTGCTGAGGCTGCCGTCGATTTCGCGAAGACGTGACGGTGCGCGGGTGGTCGTCGTGGTTGGTGTCTCTGTCGTAGTGGTCGTAGTACTTGGTGCCTCTGGGGCAGTGGTGGTGGTTGTCGTGGTTGGTGCCATTGTTTTAGACGTCGTCGTGGTCGTCGCGGCAGGATCTTTGGCTTCCTCATCTTCTTTGCCTGCGAATGTATTCGTGCTACTCTGTAACCGTTTCTTATCGTCACTACCTTCTGCCTGTAACGTAACGGCCGCATCACCTGATATTGGTCCCGGAGCGGTCGTACTTGGTCCCCCTCCGTCATCTTCTTCTGCTTTCGTAGCCGGCTTAGTTTTTGGTGTAGTGGACAGCGGCTTGGAGCCGTTTCCCTTCGTATCAACTTCAGTCTTCTCCCCACTCTCCTTCTTATTCTCTGCGGCGCCCACTGACGGGCAGCAGCACAGGGCGAGCACCAACAGGGCGCACAGCAGACGGCACGTCATCATCGTGAGTGTGGTCGTTCAGTGGTGTGGAGCTGATCTGCACAGTGAGGGACATGGAGAGCAACAGGGGAGACGAGAGGTGCGGCAGACACACAGAGAGGGCACACCACATGAGGAGAGGGCAGCAGCCAGGCATGCACCGTACGCCGCACAC
>NW_909879.1:0-1078 GCF_000209065.1 Trypanosoma cruzi | reverse complement strand
CATCAGGGATTCCTTGAGGAACGCCTCCTGCTCAAGTACCTTCTGACGCAGATCCTGCAACGTCCGCCAGAGCTCCGGGTGCTCCTCGTATCCCTCCAACTCAAAGCGCTGTCGCAGCTCGTCGATCCTCACTTTTGTCTTCAACTCCTCCGCCGCCTCCGCCATGGCCGTGGCGGACGAAAGGCTCTCGTGTGGCGCTGTTGCCACGTACCCTTCGGGGAGCCGATGTCGCACGTTGGTTGCATAATTCACCAGCAAACTGCTTGTCTCCTTCAGTTCTCCCAACACACCCCTCGCCTCCGTGCGTAAACGCACATGCTGCAGCTCCTCGGGGAAAGTCGCCAAAAACAACGTAAGATCCTCATCGTCGTTGGCAAACAAACTGCTCAGTTCCCCAGAGTCGTATTCGCTCCCATCATCATCGACCACAAGCAATTGTCCCGCAGGTTTGCTCTTAGGCCTCCTCACAAAGGGTGGAACATTCCTTCCTCTTGGACGCACTCTGCCGCTGCTGCCCGTATGTGTGCCCGCGCTCCTATTCGCTTTGCCATCGTACAAGAAGCGAGTTACTCTCTTCGGTCGATCCCGTACGGAGACATCGTCCAAGTACTCCGGAGACCACTGCAGTGATGACCGTGCGCTGGGCTGCGCACCGGCTTCACTGCTGAGGTGACCGCTGTCTTCCAAGGATGCAAGTCGAAAATCCCTTTCCTGCTGCTTCACCTCACGTAGGAAGCCATACACATCGATTCGATCAGCTCCCTCCGTCGAATGGCTCCGAGAGAGGCGACCAATTTCATCGTCTTCTGCAGGCGTCCAGCCGCTCCTTGAGCCGGGCGTGTGCCGCCGCCGTCGTTTCCACATCGCCGGGCCCTCGTACTGCTGCCCGTTGGTGTACCCACCCGCAATTGACGGGGACGGAGCGTCACCCCGTTCTCCTTTTTCGGATCCCGTCGACCCAAGAGCACCAGGGGCCTGCGTCAAATCGAGTGGGTCTATATCGCTAGAGGTAGCCGTGTCGCCCCCCGCTCCCCCAGTGTATCTCCTGCCGCTGGAATAGGATGCCCCACTTCCAGCG
>NW_909878.1:0-1078 GCF_000209065.1 Trypanosoma cruzi | reverse complement strand
ACCGGCACCTTCGCCACTGGAGTGCCAACGACGATCTTCTTCATTACCGCCTTGAGCTTGGCATTGCTCAATATGCGGTTGTACAGCAGGACGTTGCTCACCGTCACATGAACGTCGTCCGAGTCCCCCGCACGCTCCCCGCCAATGTAGGAGTGCGATGTGCTGTGGGAACTCAACACTGTTTTTAGTTCTCCAAAGAAGTCCTCATAATCCTCATAATCTTTTTCGCTGTCGTACATCAGCAATCCATCCACGCACACAATCAAATGCTTAACATAATAATCCATTCCCAGTGCCACCTGATATTTTCTGCCCCGCACCCGGTTGCGATCCCCCGACAAACTCCGAGTGTTGGCGTTGATTGTTACCTCCCACTTATTTTCACTCGTGTACGACAGACAAAAGAGCACCGTGTGGCCGGGGTCATGTAGCTTCACACCCGTCAAAGGGATAGAGCTGCTGCTGCCTGCCTTCGGCACCTCGCGGACGGACACCGTCGCCATGAGGGTGAAATTCTTGTCCGCAAAGTGGTACGGCTGATTCGGCCCCATGTCGCCAACAGGCCGCTCCGCCCCTGCTCCGGGTCCTTTGAACGTCAATCCACCATCGGGAGTACTTGTCACCTCCCCGCGAACGGCTGCATTCACGCAGAGGTACTCGTCTCTCCATGTGCTGTCAGTTGACGTGCTGGATAAGAAGCCAACCAGCCCTTTGGTGAGGCCACCACCTCCTTCATGTCCCCCAACTTCTCCGTCAGGCCCACAAAAGCAATGTTGTACTCACCGTCCTCTGCAGCAGCGACCTCGTACGAGCAGCACAATCTCCTCGCTTCTATTGGATCCTCCCATACCTGCAGCTCAACGGAGTGCGGCAGAGTGCTGGCGGCGACCTTCTCACCCACAGCGGATGCCGGCCCAACATCATAAATTCGCTGCAGTTCCGACAGCCACAAGTGAAGTCGACGCGTTTCTTCTTTACCGTCCGTCTCGGAACATACCGGCCGGCTGACGGGAATGACTTTCTGTCCATCGACCGTCGCGCTGACGTAGCCACCCTGCACGCCGTGGCCCGCACGTGT
>NW_909877.1:0-1078 GCF_000209065.1 Trypanosoma cruzi | reverse complement strand
TCTGAGATTAAATCCGGCTTTGCATATATTCAAGTTGCCATTGTGCACACAAATCGTTCACGCGAACGACGGATTCGTGTACACACATATCAGTTGAATGTCTCACCTTCTCTTAGCGCCGTGGTGAACTCTGCTGATTCTCTGGGAGTTACATGCTTTCTCAGTAAAATGGCTATTGATTTTGCCGTCAATGCACCCTTTCAGCAGGCGGAAAAGCGAGTAACGGACAAACTTATTGCGACGCTGCGGGCAGCCAAGAAACACAATGATGGTTTAGGCGTACGGTATGGACATTTCATGCTGCCAGAATCGCTGCGATTTGTGCCGCAATTGTTGCACGGCTTTTTTAGGAATGCGGCGGTGGGGTTGTCTACCGCAACTCCCATTCTTCCCGATGAACGTGTGGCTTCCATGTCGATGGTCATGTCCACTGCGCCACACACAATGGTACCGTACTACACAGGGTGGTCATACGAGGTGTACTCCCCCCACGCCGCACCAGAGAATTTCCCTATGCCCATTTTTCCCACGCAAACGTACTTCAGGTCCGATGGCATTTTCCTTGTGCACGTTGGGTCCACGCTGGTACTGTGGTACGGGCGGAAGGCGGATGCTCACGTAGTGGAGGCATTTGGTCTCACACCGAGTGCAGAGGCGCCTCGTTCATCACAGCCACCCATTACGGAGGAGCAGCTCGCTGCGCTGCGTGGTCGTTTTGACGAACTCGTGTGGAATTTGCGCCGGGATATTCGGGGAGCCTTTACTGCGTCGTTGGAGGCGTGCCCGCAGGGCAACTCCGTATTTGAGCCCGCGCTAACGCGAATGATGACGGAAGACGAAGTGCGAACGCTTCCGAGCTACACGACATTCCTGCGTGACTTGTGGCAGAAGGTCTCGGTCACGGGTAAGTAAGGGTGCCGTTCGCAGGAGGCGAGAAGGGGGACGTGAGAGGACAGTGAGGTTGCTCGTGCAGGGGATTTTGGTTTGCTTCCTTTATGTTTTCTTCTTTTTCCGTTTTGATTAGGGGCCTCCGTTCCTGTCGTGGACGAGCGCCTAGGGGCCGACGGTGTCTCTGACG
>NW_909876.1:0-1078 GCF_000209065.1 Trypanosoma cruzi | reverse complement strand
CCGTGCATGGGTGTGTGTCTCGGGTGTTGTTGCTGCTGCTTCTGGGGCTGTGGGGCACTGCGGCTCTCTGTTGAATGAATTTGGGGAGAGCAAAGTTGCGAAATTCTGTGGAGCAACAACTGAGCGGCATCCCAGCAATACCCAATGAGTTTTGTCAAGGATACTTTCTTTTTTTTTTTCCTTTTTTTTTCCTTGTTTTTTTCTTCTTTTTTGCAAATCACTTTCCTTTTTTTAGCTTGTTGCCTTGGGGCAATCACTATGGACGTTTTTTTCTTTTCTACTCTTCCCTCTTTAATTGTTTCTTGCTGCACTCTTCCTGTGAGGGGTGCCGTGTGTTTCCCGCCCAACTGCTCCACTCGCACACCCACCGACACGCTCATGACGACGGCCCTGTGCGCCTCGCCTGCTGCACGCATGAGGAGGAGCCGCGACGAACGGCGCGCTGAGGGAGCCGTGGCGTGTGGGCGTGCGACGAGGGCCTGTGGGGCGGAGCACACATTTCTTTCCCTCTTGTTTTGTTTTTTTTGCGGCCGGGGCGGGCAGACACTCGCAGCGCCACACACACAGCCACACCCTGCCGCCGTGTTTTTTTTTTGCTGCGCTCACTCTCCCGATGGAGAGACGCGACTCCCGTCATGTCTGCGTGCTTCTCTCAGCCCCCACACACACGAGTGACTGTGCTCTGCGGGCCGCACTCACGCGCTAATTAAAGGGCTGAGGGGAGCAGCAACACGCAGATGACCCCATGAAATATAAACGATGTGCGGACACACAGAGGGTCAGACGGTTGAAAGACATTTAAATATCTTTTTAATTTTATTTTCGGACAAAATATATGCGGACAGTTTCTGGAGCAACATGGTAGTTGGGTGCTTTTTTTGTGTGGTTTTTCTTTTCTTTTTTTCTTTTTTTTTCTTTTTTTTTCTTTTTTTTATTTTCATTTCTTTTTTTCTTTTCCTTTTTTCATTTTTTCATTTTTTATTTTTCTTTCCAAAGTGTGAGGTGCGGAAAGGTGAAGATGAATTTTTTTAATTTTAATAAATTTTTATGAATTGCCGCTGCTTTGTCTGCAGTGCAA
>NW_909875.1:0-1078 GCF_000209065.1 Trypanosoma cruzi | reverse complement strand
AAAAAAAAAAAAAAAAAAGTGGGCCGTACGCGTCCCCAAAAGCAGACCATTCCGCCCGCACCCACACAACTGCAACAGCTGAAAGTATCGGGCACACCCACCATCCCCACCATTTAAAGAGAAATTTAAACAGACCTCACAAAAAATCGGTAAACTCACCAAAAAAAAACCAGTCAAACATAATAACAATCGTACAACAGGTCACTCAACAAGTCCTATCGCCCTGCCGTACCTCCGCCGACAGTAGCCACATTGCCAAGCATAAAAAATAAAAATAAAAATAAACCTTTCGCGACGCCAAAATATATATATATAAATAAATAGATAGACAACACTAACAGACAAAACACATAAAAAAAAACGAGTTAAAAACATTAAAAAACAAAACAAGGAACAATGCAAAAACACAAAAAAGTTAAAATCAACTTAGTTCCGCAACCTGCAGACGAATCCGATGAACAAACCGACTGTAGCGAATATGCACAATAACTGCCATGACGGTCCCCACAGTTGCCGCACATGTGGCAACAATGAGTGGAAGGCGCACGCACTCCGCCACGCTGCATTCCTCCTTCGGGCCAAACCCCAAGCTGTCATGTTTTGCGTCCACCACAAAGCCAAAAAGAAAGCGGTTGAATCCAATGACAGAAATCACCGTTGTCAGAAAGCCGACATTATAGTACACACCGTGGTGGCTCGCAAAGAGGCTCGGGAAGATCAGCGCAGTAACAGCAGCGAACACGCCTTCCTCAAAATAGATGATGATGTATGGGAGCAGGATGGCCTCACCAGGGATCGTCAGGAGCAAGGTGCCGGCAACGGCAGCAAGAAACGGTGAAAGTGGCAAGGCGAGCGTCACCAGATATCGGCGTTTGTTGGGTGACTGATGCTGCACAAAAGCCTCGAACATCCCCATGCACACCCGTCCAACACTATTGGCCACACCAAAAAATGCGGTGTACAGCGCGGAGGTCTGCTGGCTCCGCTTACGCCCAGTCAACGCCACGGAAATCGTGCTTGCATTGTAAACCACAATGACACCCAAAGCACTCTGGCAGATGAACATGAGGAATATCAA
>NW_909874.1:0-1078 GCF_000209065.1 Trypanosoma cruzi | reverse complement strand
ACTTCTGTGGCGGACGAGGAAGACGCGAAGGCTCAAAAAAATGCTGAAACCACTCAAAAGGCATCAACAGAAGAAGTCCGCCAGACATGAACATCCCGCGGAAACGGCGAAGAATCCGCGAAAGACAAAAACGCATTCGCACAAGTGCAACTGCAATTACGGACGACAGTGACAGCAGCACCGCGGTCTCCCACACCTCCCCTCTTTTGCTTCTTCTTGCTGTTGTTGTGTGTGCTGCTGCTGCGGTGGTGGCCGCGTGAGAGTGAGTGTGAGAGAGCCATGCACCGCCCGCACACACACTCGTCCTTCACTCTCTCTCTGTGTGTGTGTCCCATTGCATGGACTCTCGCCCTCACCTCACCCCACGAGGCACACACAATAATGTGCCCATTGTATATATGCATTCACACCCATGCAGGCCCGTTGGTGCTCTCTTTTGCACGACACGCACCGCTGCCGTCCTGCCTGGCTGCATGGGCGGAGCACCGTAACTGTTTCTGTTTTGTTTTTATTGCATTGAGTGGGCGACCTCTCTCTCTCTCCCTCTGTGTGTGTGTTTTGCTTTACGGGAGCAATGAGAGTGTGTGTGCGCTGGTCGTCCCACGCTTCGGCTTTTTGTTTTGTTTTCTTTTTGATTTTGTGGTTGAGTGCACCCATTCCGCGGGCTGCGTGTGTGTGTGTGATGATATGAGTAATTTGCGTGTGTGCTATCTGCCTCTCTCTGTTGTTGCTTTCTTCAGACTCTCTTGTGGCGCACAGCTGCTCTGCAAGTATATCCACTGGCAAAAACACATGCACACACACGCCATTATGCATACTCTGTAGAGTGGCGTGATAGCTGAGAATGGATGCACGCAGAAGATTCTGGTTGCGACGTCCCTTGCGAGGAGGGAGGACGGGAGCCTGCGATTTATTTTTTGACACGTTGCTGGCGTGCAGTCTATTGGGTGGTGTGGCTTCAGTTGCCTGGAACAATTGCGGATTGCTTCTCGTCCAGCAGCTGCACGTGCCAATGTGTATCCCCCATGCTGTGTATACTTTGGTCAGGGATTCTTTGCCTGTGTGGGTGATGTGCGCT
>NW_909873.1:0-1078 GCF_000209065.1 Trypanosoma cruzi | reverse complement strand
TATCTTTTGACTTTATTTATTGCTGAGGGGAAAGGGGGCTCACGGGGTTTTCACTGAATTGGGTGTTCTCTTTTTCTCTTTGGCGTTTATGGGTGCTGGTGGAATGTGTATGGTGTTGCCTTTTCCTTCTTCTGCGACACAGGTTTACTTTTAATCTTTTTAAATTATTAATAAAAAATAAAATATTGTGTCACGCAGGGTAGTTTTTGTGTACCTTAATTGAGAGTCGGGAGGCCATTCCGGTGTTGCGTCCGGGTGGTGCGCTTGATGCGCTGTGGCATACATGAGTCTCAGCAGCAGCAGCAGGGCACATGGGGCGGGGACAGCCGCAGGGGAGACCGACGTCCGTAGCAGGTGGTGCCCGCTTCTCGACCTTCTTTCCGTTGACACGGATGTGGCCGATGGGGCATCTGTGTCGTTGATGATTGTCGCCCACGTCACGTACCGCTCTGCGCTGCTGACGCGTGCACTGCGCCTTTGGCGCCATCGGAGAAAAGTGGTTGTGGAGAGGCGGCATTGGCAAGCCTGTCTCGCGGTAGAATGGCATGCGAGGCGCCGATCGTTCCTTTTCTTTCGGGCGTGGCAGTGGCGCCATAGAGAAGTCCAGCAGCACAAAGCCAACACGGAGACAGCGGAGGGGCACTGCGTGAAGGTGGCGCTTCGACGCGCAATGGAGGCCTGGAAGACGTGGTCCCATGCGGCAAGTGAACTGAGGGCACATGTGACTGCGATGGGCTTGAGAACCATGAAGTCGCTTCTTCTGCGGTGTTGGAACGCTTGGCATCATCACGCCCAGCGGTGCATTGCGTGCAACAAGCTGACCACTGCGGCGGCGATTTGGCGGCAGCAGTCGTGTTGGGTGGTCTGGAGACACGTGACTTGGAAACGAAGAGGTCGTCGATTACATGTGGCTGCGCTCCTTCTGCACGTACCCGTGGCCTGGATGGAGGGTGGCGCGCCGGTGGCTGCAAGGAGTAGCTGTGCTCCTCCAACATGTTCCGCCCATACTCCTTGTCTTCGTGAGAAGCTGGCGTGGGGTTTGCTCGCGATGCGTTTCTACTGGATTCGGTGGCTTGGC
>NW_909872.1:0-1078 GCF_000209065.1 Trypanosoma cruzi | reverse complement strand
ATGCACGAGGACCACCACAACGACGGCGACTGGATGTCATCCACCCAAAACAGTTTTGGAGAGAGCAAACAACAACAACGTGGTGCGCACGGAGGGTTCGTCCACGCATTCCGCTCGCCACGGTCCCGCACCCGTGTGGCACCGCCGCCACCGCACACACTCTGCAAGAGGACGTGGGCATATCGTCACTGACAAACACACAAAATAAAAAGTAAATTCGGTGCAGAAGCGGCCACACGCAGGGACCACAAATCATACACACCGCAACAGCGATGCATCACGGTAATCCTTCATACAAAAGAAAAGAGTGCAACTTGCATGCTTTATGGAAAATATCTGCGGTGTGCATGGCAAAAGAGTGCCGTGACGCTGCCTTTCATATTGCATTCGCCATTCACGTATCACTGGAAGCACGCAGCCACCACTCCTCCGTTCCGCTCCCCGTGCTGCTCGTGTCGCTCCACTGGAGGAAGTTGTCACCGCACATCCCCATCACCGTGCATTGCGGAATACAAATCAACCACACGGCATGGGTGCGGTGCCACCCCGCCAATAAATCCCAGGAAACTCCCCACTGCCTCGTGTGGCACGGACGGCAGTATCATTATGCCTGCAAAAGGCTTTTTTTCCAAACAAGAACGCGGCTCCACCACACGCCCGTAAAAACGTTTGGTCCGTCGCACGCAAAGGAGTGGAGCGAGGGAACAGCAGGAAAGGCAACACCAGCAGCCATGAGCAGCCCGCACACGCCAACACACCGCTGCCCCGCATATCACCAAAAACAAAGATAACAAAGAAACATGTCACATCCCAACTGCAAATCGCAAGTGCGGTTGCAGCACACACTCCCACCTCCTGGGCGTGTGCGGCCCCTCGCTGCTCGGCGCTCCAAGTGGTATCAACAAAAGCACCAATTCGGGAACATTCGACCACCGCCACAGCAGTCACGCTCCCCATTTCTCACAAAGGCAAAGGCTTGCAGTGGCGCAGCGGACGGCGGCATGCACATTCGCAGAGTAATGGACTGCCGCGGGAAGCACGCAACGGCGATGCGCCCCTCCTTGGGGCCTCCCCACAA
>NW_909871.1:0-1078 GCF_000209065.1 Trypanosoma cruzi | reverse complement strand
TTCACCCACTCTCTGTGTGCGTCCCCTTGCATGACTTCTCGCCCTCACTTCATCCCAGGAAGCACACACATAATGTGCCCATTGTATATATTGCATGCACACCCATGCAGGCCCGTTGGTGCTCTCTTTTGCACGACACGCACCGCTGCCGTCCTGCCTGGCTGCATGGGCGGAGCACCGTAACTGTTTCTGTTTTGTTTTTATTGCATTGAGTGGGCGACCTCTCTCTCTCTCTCTGTGTGTGTGTGTTTTGCTTTACGGGAGCAATGAGAGTTTGTGCGCTGGTCTTCCCACGCTTCGGCTTTTTGTTTTGTTTTTCATTGTTTTGTGGTTGAGAGCACCCATTCCGCGGGTTGCGTGTGTGTGTTTGTGTGTGGTGATATGAGTAATTTGCGTGTGTTCTATCTGCCTCTCTCTGCCGTTGCTTTCTTCTGACTCTCTTGTGGCGCACAGCTGCTCTGCAATTATAGGCGCTGCCAAACACACAAGCACATGCACACACATGCCGTGTTTAAAACGCTGAGAATGCACGCACGCACAGGATTGTGGCTGCGGAGGCCCTCGCGAGGGGCGAAGAAGCCTGCGTTTTGTTTTTTTGACATGTTGCTCGGTGTGTGCTGACGCGTGACGAATAACAACACGCCCCAATAAGCAGAAAAGAAGTAAAACAAAATGGCGCTGAGCGGCACACCGGTAAGCCAAAAATACGCAATCACCAATAAAAAAGCCGGCGATCACCCAGCAGGCACATCAAGCCTCCTAAAACCAACCTGGAATAGACAAAAAAAGGGGGCAATCATAGAAAACAAAGATCCGCCCCCCCAAACAGGAAAAGCATTAAAAAAAACGCGATCCTGTTTTTTGTCCTTACTGCCGGGGTTGGCCGCCGCAAGGAATAAAAAAGAGTAGGGCGGTGGCCCCGGACGAGAGATACATGACGACGTGTCGAATTATCCAAGTTGCGGCGGTCCGCCCCGAACGAGAGATACATGACAACGAATCGATGTATCCACGCTGCGGCGACGGCCCCGTACGAGAGATATATGACGACGAATCGAGGTATCCACGCTGCGGCGGC
>NW_909870.1:0-1078 GCF_000209065.1 Trypanosoma cruzi | reverse complement strand
TTGACGTGCACCGCCAACTGCGAGATCACATGTGGGTCCAAATTGTGCGTCTCCACGATTGGAGCCGCGTGCCTCAACACACCCTGTTTTATGGAATGCGCCGTGGCATTCCAAGGAGCCAGAGCTCGTTCCACCTGGGCAGTCGTCAGGTTCGTGAGCCTTCCGTTGTTTCAAAGTGTCATACAGAGCTTTATAATGTCGAACGCATCCTGCCCTCGCATCCCCACGAACCGCGAGGCGCAGTGGGGATCCGCCCTCGCCGTCTTCGGTGCCACGGATCAATACAAAATTAAGGTCCCGTTCGGCTCCAGCGTGACATGTTTGGGAGTCAAGGCCAAAATCTCAAACAAACGGCTCGCCGTTATCCACAAAAGTCGAAAAACAACGCGTTCCTTCCAATCGGTCCGGCTGCGGATAGGTTGATTCAACCATTCCTTTGTCAGGGGGCGCGCCTGCTTCGTCCCGATCGCGACGCTATTTTTTGTAACCCCAGAATCACCATTTCCAGCGGGGTTCGATTCATTTGCAACATGGACCGCAGCATCCTGGTGTGCCGCGGTCGGGTCGATGGCGCCACTTCTAATATTCCCACCAACAAGGCTGCGCAGCTCTCCTCGTTCATCGGCTGTTCGTGCGTGCGGCAAAAAAAAAAAAAAAAAGAAAAAAAAAAAAGTTGAAAACTGCCCGCTAGGGGCATTCTCTGCTTCCACGTTGACGGCGCCCACATTTATCAAGCCACATCGTTCGCCCTCCTTGTGTGGCCGGCCCAAAGCGGAGATGTCGGTGTTTCGTCGTACCACAGTCGAGCGTCGTTGGCGGATAAGCTCCATTGCCATTCTCAACGATTGCGTCGGGCAATTTAAAATATCGGATGGAGCGTCGGCGGTGCGGTGCGAAGTCTCTGCGGGTTGGTGGGAAGTGGCGGGGCTGCCGTAGTCCGTGCTGCGAGCAATTCCCCCCGGCTACGCCGCGCACGTTGCATGTAGATGGGTCGTGTCCACAAATATGACACAATTGGCATCACAACAATCACTGTTGTTGCGTGCAAATGCGGGCGCAAAAATAAGAAAGCGGGATG
>NW_909868.1:0-1078 GCF_000209065.1 Trypanosoma cruzi | reverse complement strand
GTTCTGCAAAAAAAAAAGAAAATATTGTCCTCTATTACTGTTCTGCAAAAAAATATAGAAAATATTGTCCTCTATTACTGTTCTGCAAAAAAAAAAAAGAAAATATTGTCCTCTATTACTGTTCTGCAAAAAAATATAGAAAATATTGTCCTCTATTACTGTTCTGCAAAAAAATATAGAAAATATTGTCCTCTATTACTGTTCTGCAAAAAAAAAAAAGAAAATATTGTCCTCTATTACTGTTCTGCAAAAAAATATAGAAAATATTGTCCTCTACTACTGTTCTGCAAAAAAATATAAAAAATATTGTCCTCTACTACTGTTCTGCAAAAAAAAAAAAGAAAATATTGTCCTCTATTACTGTTCTGCAAAAAAATATAGAAAATATTGTCCTCTACTACTGTTCTGCAAAAAACAAATAGAAAATATTGTCCTCTACTACTGTTCTGCAAAAAAATATAGAAAATATTGTCCTCTACTACTGTTCTGCAAAAAAATATAGAAAATATTGTCCTCTGTTACTGTTCTGCAAAAAAGAAAAGAAAATATTGTCCTCTACTACTGTTCTGCAAAAACAAATAGAAAATATTGTCCTCTATTACTGTTCTGCAAAACAAATAGAAAATATTGTCCTCTACTACTGTTCTGCAAAAAAATATAGAAAATATTGTCCTCTATTACTGTTCTGCAAAACAAATAGAAAATATTGTCCTCTACTACTGTTCTGCAAAAAAATATAGAAAATATTGTCCTCTATTACTGTTCTGCAAAAACAAAAAGAAAATATTGTCCTCTATTACTGTTCTGCAAAACAAATAGAAAATATTGTCCTCTGTTACTGTTCTGCAAAAAAATATAGAAAATATTGTCCTCTATTACTGTTCTGCAAAAAAATATAGAAAATATTGTCCTCTACTACTGTTCTGCAAAAAAATATAGAAAATATTGTCCTCTATTACTGTTCTGCAAAAAAATATAGAAAATATTGTCCTCTGTTACTGTTCTGCAAAAAAGAAAAGAAAATATTGTCCTCTACTACTGTTCTGCAAAAACAAATAGAAAATATGTCCTCTACTAC
>NW_909867.1:0-1078 GCF_000209065.1 Trypanosoma cruzi | reverse complement strand
AATTCGAAACAAAAATATAGACCGCAGCGTGTGGTGCAGCAGCCACTCGAAAACGATTATCCGAGTGCAGCACCGTTGTGGGCAAGATCTCGCGAAATTCCTCCAAGCAGCGGATAGTTCCGGGTTGTTTGGCGTCCAGTGTGTGAACACGCAAACAGACATTGAAAGAGAGTGTCTCTGACCACCACCATTCATAATTCGAAACAAAAATTTAGACCGCAGCGTGTGGTGCAGCAGCCACTCGAAAACGATTATCCGAGTGCAGCACCGTTGTGGGCAAGATCTCGCGAAATTCCTCCAAGCAGCGGATAGTTCCGGGTTGTTTGGCGTCCAGTGTGTGAACACGCAAACAGACATTGAAAGAGAGTGTCTCTGACCACCACCATTCATAATTCGAAACAAAAACATAGACCACAGCGTGTGGTGCAGCAGCCGCTCGAAAACGATTATCCGAGTGCAGCACCGTTGTGGGCAAGATCTCGCGAAATTCCTCCAAGCAGCGGATAGTTCAGGGTTGTTTGGCGTCCAGTGTGTGAACACGCAAACAGACATTGAATGAGAGTGTCTCTGACCACCACCATTCATAATTCGAAACAAAAACATAGACCACAGCGTGTGGTGCAGCAGCCGCTCGAAAACGATTATCCGACTGCAGCACCCCTGTGGGCAAGATCTCGCGAAATTCCTCCAAGCAGCGGATAGTTCCGGGTTGTTTGGCGTTCAGTGTGTGAACACGCAAACAGACATTGAAAGAGAGTGTCTCTGACCACCACCATTCATAATTCGAAACAAAAACATAGACCACAGCGTGTGGTGCAGCAGCCGCTCGAAAACGATTATCCGAGTGCAGCACCGTTGTGGGCAAGATCTCGCGAAATTCCTCCAAGCAGCGGATAGTTCCGGGTTGTTTGGCGTCCAGTGTGTGAACACGCAAACAGACATTGAAAGAGAGTGTCTCTGACCACCACCATTCATAATTCGAAACAAAAACATAGACCACAGCGTGTGGTGCAGCAGCCGCTCGAAAACGATTATCCGAGTGCAGCACCGTTTGTGGGCAAGATCTCGCGAAATTCCT
>NW_909866.1:0-1077 GCF_000209065.1 Trypanosoma cruzi | reverse complement strand
GCTCCCACGTGACGGGCGCCCACATCTCTCGAGCGACCTCGTTCGCTTTCCTCATATAACTGGCCCAAAGCGGAACTGTCGGTGTTTCGTCGTACCACAGTCGAGCGTCGTTGGCAGAAAAGCTCCATCGCCCTTCCCGACGATTTCGTCGGGCAATTTGAAAGATCGGGTGGAACATCGGCGGTGCGGTGCGCTGCCTGTGAGGATTGGTGGGAGGTGGCGGATTGGATGGAGCCCCCATCGCCAGCATTCATGAGCGGCGTGCGGCATCCCCACTGCCGTTTTTTTATGGACGCCTGTATTGTAATTAATTCCCTCTCGGGCGCACATTGCATGTAGATGCCTCGTGTCCATAGGTATGACATTGTTGGCATCGCAAAGTGCGTTGGGTTTCTCGCCGATCCACGAGAGGCTGGGCTGCCCTCGCATAGGTGTCGGTCTGGTGAACAGCGGAGTGTAGACGGCCGCGCAGTTTGGAAAGCCGGATGACGGGATCGGATGCAATCGTGAGCTGCATCCGGAATGTATTCAGTAGGGACCTGCCAAAATCCATGAGCTCATCGGTAGGATCCTGCCAGCCTTCCAGTACGCCGATACACTCGACCAAATTGTCAAAGGCAAGCTTAACCTGCTCGTAGTCCTGTTGCCAGCATTGGTATGCACACCGGGGTCGAAAACGATCCGCCGAGTGCAGCACCATTGTGGGCAGGAGCTCGCGAAATTCCTCCAAACAGCGGATAGTTCAGGGTTGTTTGGCGTCCAGTGTGTGAACACGCAAACAGACATTGAAAGAGAGTGTCTCTGACCACCACCATCCATAATTCGAAACAAAAATTTAGACCACAGCGTGTGGTGCAGCAGCCGCTCGAAAACGATTATCCGAGTGCAGCACCGTTGTGGGCAAGAGCTCGCGAAATTCCTCCAAGCAGAGGATAGTTCCGGGTTGTTTGGCGTCCAGTGTGTGAACACGCAAACAGACATTGAAAGAGAGTGTCTCTGACCACCATCATCCATAATTCGAAACAAAAATTTAGACCACAGCGTGTGGTGCAGCAGCCGCTCGAAAACGATTATCCG
>NW_909865.1:0-1077 GCF_000209065.1 Trypanosoma cruzi | reverse complement strand
CGTCGCTCGCAAACATCGCCACCAACTGCGTCTCAAGCGCGTGCATCAATATGGCTGCAATCATCGCAAAAAGAAACGCGTACGCGTCGTATGACTCCTTCCACGAGTCCGGAACGCAGTCTTCCCCAAGCAACTCAGCAGCGGGGTGGATCATGTGGATCGTTGACACGGCCAGCACCACGCCAGTCGCCGCACACTTGCCGAGAACAAACAAGAATGGGTTCATCCGCAGACACGGCACATGCTTCCCGGCAAGTGGGATAACCGTCCCCAGAAACGACGACAAAAGCACGACGAAGATGGCCACCACATGCAGCCCCACCGTGTACGGTCCATTGGAGCCACCACAGTCTCCATGGCTGTGCTCATCCTTATCTCCGTCGTGGTCGCCATCGCAGTGCTGCGTGGCCATCTTCCCCCTCAGCAACTCGTACTGGGAGAGGAGCGCATCGCACGTTTCGTTTTCGCTCATTCTGTTGGTAGGATTTAAAAAAAAAAAAAAAAACTCTGGCTGTGAAGGTGAAAGCGTGAACTTCTCGCACTGATGCCCGCCCCGTGTGCCGCGGCAGCGGAAAGGCGCCACACAATCACACAGCACCAGCAAAAAAAAAGCGGAGAGGGAAAGACAGGCAGCGTGCGTACAAGGGGTTGTTTGCGCAGGCGGGGGTGAGGCGGCGGCTGAACAGCGAAGAACAACACCGCGGCCCGAACAGATGCTCCCGGCTCAGGCTCCTCCCCGTCACCAAACACGTTTATGGAGAAAAGAACAAAAATAAAAATATATATATATTAAACAAAACAAAAACAGGAAATGGTGGTCCACTACAGTCACAGGAGAGCGTCCCGGTGCCCCGCTCATGCCGCGGCAAGGCACGTTTGCCGCCAATTCACCCACTCATGCACACACTCACACCCTCACCGTGTCCTCTGCGTGACACACCATTCCTGGCGGAGAAGGCAGCCTCGGTGCCAGCCCCATCCTCTCTGCGTGCTGCAGCGCGTAGGCTGTGGCCATCGCCCAGCTCTGTCGGCCGTCTGGCAGCACAACCCAGCGCGCATCACCCCTTCCCCTCAAAA
>NW_909864.1:0-1077 GCF_000209065.1 Trypanosoma cruzi | reverse complement strand
CCCATGTGAAGGAGCTCAAACGCCGCGTGAGGCGGACGAGAACGACAAGGCCGTGAAGGACCTTGTGTACCTGCTCTTTGACACCGCGCTGCTGACGTCTGGTTTCACGCTGGACGATCCCACGTCGTACGCCGAACGCATCCACCGCATGATCAAGCTTGGCCTCTCGCTGGACGACGAAGACAACGGCAATGAAGAAGCGGAGCCCGCTGCCGCCGTTCCCGCGGAGCCCGTTGCTGGCACATCGAGCATGGAGCAGGTTGACTAGAGGTGCTGCATTTGCCGTGGGCTTTCCTTCCTCCTTTCTTTTTCTTTTTCTTTTTCTTTTGTGCCCTGCTTTCTCCTATTCTGTGATGCACTGGGGCTTCCTAACAGGAAATTCTTTCCCACCCACACTATTATTATTATTATTATTATTATTATTATTATTATTATTATTATTATTATTATTTGGCTCGGTAAGGGAATAAAAAGAAGGCAACAGGGTGGATGCCTGGTGGAGGGCAGAAAGGGGGTTCCCTCTCACCACTGCTGCTGCGCCGCAACTTTGCGCCACACACTCCGCGTTTTGTTCTTTCTCTTTGTATATCCTTCTCTCTTTCCCCTCGCATTTCTCTTTCTCTGTATTGCCACCAGAAGATAAGCACAACTTTCGTAACACGACAACATCAGCATTTCGCGTAAGGCATACACAAGAAAGACAGGCATATACACACACACACACACGTGTTAGAGACCCTAAGAACAAGAAACTCGCAAAGATGACCGAGACATTCGCATTCCAGGCTGAGATTAATCAGCTAATGTCTCTCATAATTAATACCTTCTATTCCAACAAGGAAATTTTCCTGCGTGAATTGATCAGCAACTCGTCCGATGCGTGCGACAAGATCCGCTACCAGAGCCTGACGAACCAGGCGGTGCTGGGTGACGAGTCCCACCTTCGTATCCGCGTGATCCCCGACAAGGCAAACAAGACGCTGACGGTGGAGGATACCGGTATTGGCATGACGAAGGCGGAGCTTGTGAACAATCTGGGCACGATCGCGCGGTCCGGCACAAAGGCCTTCAGGAGGC
>NW_909863.1:0-1077 GCF_000209065.1 Trypanosoma cruzi | reverse complement strand
CAGTAGTGAGGCAGGAGGCTGCGCTGCGCGAGCAGATGCCGTACCTGATGCATCTTCCATTTGACGTGGCGCTGCGTGAGCTGCACCTGGAGAGCAACCCCGAGTTTGTGGCTCTCCTTGCGAAGCACGCGGCTCTGTGCGAGGACCCCGACCGTGCTGGCGGCGCGGAGGCAAAGCGGCTGGAGAGAGCGATGCGGGATGTGGCGAAGAGACTTGCGGAGGACGTGGTGGAGGCCCGGCGCCGCGCGCTTGTGGAAACCGAGAACCTGCATGAGAAGTACCCGTGCCTGCCGGAGGAGCCGGCGCCCGGTGTTGCCATTGTGGAAGTGGGTCTGATGGAGGATCCCGTGTTTCGCGCGCTGTCGCACGAGCTGGACGGTCTGCGCGCTGACCCGGCCAAGAATGCGGAACAGATTGCGGCGACGGAGAGGGCGGTGCGAGCACGGGCGATGGAGCTTGGTTCCGCGAAGCTGCAGGCAACCGAAGAGGAGCAACGCAAGTACCCATTTCTTCCGAGACGCGTGGATGACGTGCTTATGAGCGACCTGCACCTTGCGGAGGACGGCGTGTTTCAGGAGCTGGTGGCCAGGCGTGACGCACTGGTGGCGACAGGGCCTGGCAGCAATCCTGAGTTGCTTACGGCGACGGAGCGCCAACTGCGCGGGCGAGCGAGCGAGCTTGCTGCTGCGAATAAGGCGGTGGACGCGTTCCGCGCCGACGAGGACGAGGCGGTGCGTGCGCGTAACCCCTTCCTGGAGTCGAACGAGGTGAAGCTGGTCCCCCTGCGCGAGTTTGGTCTCCCGAGCGACCCCACTTACGCGGCGCTGGCAAACGAGCGGCTGCAGTTGATGCAGAGCCCTGTGAGGAACGCAGCTGCCATCGCTGCGACGGAGGAAGCGCTACGGGGGCGCGTGGAGGAGCTCGCGCTGGCACGTGTAGCGGCTGAGGACGTATTGCTAGCCAAGTACCCGTTCTTTGCGACATTGCCAGGGGCTGTGTTGCTGGCAAATGAGGATGTAAAACGGAGTCCACTCTTTGCGACACTGGCTGCTCGCTACGAGGAACTTGCGGCGCAGC
>NW_909862.1:0-1077 GCF_000209065.1 Trypanosoma cruzi | reverse complement strand
CGAGGGCGAGAGTCCATGCAAGGGGACACACACACACAGAGAGAGAAGGAAGAGTGTGTGTGCGGGCGGTGCATGGCTCTCTCACACTCACTCTCACGCGGCCACCACCGCAGCCGCAGCCGCACAAACCACGAAACAGATGGAATCAGTGCGATTGCAGAACTCGCACACCGTCCTGCAAACCAGAAGTTTAAAAAGCAATATGAAACAAGAATTCAAAAAAAAATGGAAAAAACTTAGGCTTCTTCGGGAATCGAACCCGCGTCCCCGGATGACATTGTGAGCGTGTTTGCCACTGAGCTATAAAAATGCGGTCGCGCGACCCCTTTTCACGTAAAGTATTAATTTCGATCTTCGAACAATCGAGCACATTTGCGTTGTCCCCTGGAAAACGAAAACGACATGTTTAGGGTGCGCCGCCGCAGCGTGGTTACTACGATAAGTTCGTCATATATCTCTCGTACGGGGCCGCAGCCGCAGCGTGGTTACTACGATAAGTCGTCATATATCTCTCGTACGGGGCCGCAGCCGCAGCGTGGTTACTACGATAAGTCGTCATATATCTCTCGTACGGGGCCGCAGCCGCAGCGTGGTTACTACGATTCGTCGTGTTGTATCCAACGTCCGGGGCAGCCGCTGCAACTTGGATAATTCGACACGTCGTCCTGTATCTAACGTCCGGGGCAGCCGCTGCAAACTTGGATAATTCGACACGTCGTGTTGTATCCAACGTCCGGGGCCACCGCCCTACCATTTTTTATTTCTTGCAGCGGCCAACCCCGGCAGTAAGGACAAAAAAAAGAATCGCGTTTTCTTTAATGTTTTTCCTGTTTGGGGGCGGGGATCTTTGTTTTCTATGATTGTCTCTTTTTTTTTGTCTGTTCCAGGTTGGTTTTTAGGAGGCTTGATGTGCCTGCTGGGTGATCGCCGGCTTTTTTATTGGTGATTGCGTATTTTTGGCTTACCGGTGTGCCGCTCAGCGCCATTTTGTTTTACTTCTTTTCTGCTTATTGGGGCGTGTTGTTATTCGTCACGCGTCAGCACACACCGAGCAACATGTCAAAAAAAAAACAAAAT
>NW_909861.1:0-1077 GCF_000209065.1 Trypanosoma cruzi | reverse complement strand
ATGTGAAGATGAGTATGAATCAATCTGTCCATTGGATCAGGCATTTCAAAATGGCATGCTTCCATTCGCATGTCTTTACTTGAACTCACGTCTTTTCAGCTCTAGCTGCAAGGCTACAGAATTTGTAAAGGATATTTTGCCGAAGTTGTTTTCTCGTAAGGCCGTGCGGCAGATGGTTCCTGCCGCCACATACTACTGTCGGGAGGTACATGATATCTATAAAACTTTGGTAAACGGTGTGGTGGTTCAGGCATTTCCCACAAATGGATATTATCAACGGATGTTCTTCTTAACGGGAGGGCCGTTTGTGGGGTTGGTGATGGCCATTGCATTTTACTTTCCATTTGCGGCCATTGTGCAATCCATTGTGCACGAACGGGAAACATGGCAAAAAAAGTACCTCATTCTTATTGGGGTGCATCCCATAGCAATATTAGTGAGTAAACTTCTTATGGCTTTCGGTATTTCCATTACCGCATCTGTTTTTCTGACAATTGCTGTGGCGTTTTGTATTGACATACCGACTTCAACTCTGTACACCTTGGTCTACATGTATTCTCTGAGTCTTTGTGCTTTGGCGTTTGTCATTGGGGTAATTGTGCCAGGAGAGCGTGCGGCCATCGTCGCAACACCGTTTATTCTCTTTCTCTTTGTCACACCTGCTCTTGTCGACGGTCGACCCACAGAAGTGGGTGGTGCATCCATGCTACTCCCACCGACGGTTTTTGCCAAGGCAATTGCATATTACACCCAAGTCGCTCAGTTGGACCAGAACCACATCACACAATCAAACACACTTCAAGAGGCAACATGGGTCCTTTTTGGTCTGTTAATGTTGTATTTGGCCTTGGCATTTATCTTGGAACATTTATTTATTCCTAATTCGGCTCTAGAACGCCTATTTCGACGCTGCACATCTTACGTGGAATCTGTGGACAATTATGTGGAGCAACAAAGCCATCGCATTGCACAATTTTATAAAAGGAATGAAGTGCCGTCTTCCAGCGCTGCTCCAGTACATGCTGGAGAAGCTGATGAAGAGGAAACAGATACACGCAAGGTACAGGAACCAAATAT
>NW_909860.1:0-1077 GCF_000209065.1 Trypanosoma cruzi | reverse complement strand
CAACACGCTGTCAAGCACCACGCGCTTGGACAGCAGGTCCACGCTGCTGCCAACGTGCACCGCCGACCCGCCCGCCTGCGAAGACCTCAGCACAGTGTTGCTCACACGCAGCTGCGTGTGCAACAGCGACGTCGCGTGCAGCACAAGCGGCGACGCCACCGCGTCCGTCAGCCCTCCCAGCTGAGAGTAGCGCATCGGTCCCGCCGTCACAATCGTCGAGTCACGGACCGTCACGTTCGTGTGTGCCGGCAGGTTGTGCACAAACACAAGGGAGCAGTAGCCGCCGGACAGCCCGCTCACGCTCACCTCCAGGCTCCGGTCACTCGCCGGCTCGCCGCTGTAGCCCCGCACGTAGATCTGCGCGCCGCCGTCGCACACGCAGTTCCTCAGTTCGATGCGCAGCGCGCCGGGAAGCATCGCCGCCACGTCGAACACCACAGCCACGCCGTTCGTGATGTACACGCCGTCCATCAGCACCGTGTCCACGGCGCGGCCAACCGTGATGGCTCTGTCCACCGTGCCGCCCCGCAGTCGCAACACCACCGCATGCACCGCGGGCACCCACGCAGCAGCAGCAAACAGCGCCAACAGCACAAGCAGCGCCACACGCACAGTCGCAATGGCCCCGCGCCGCACACGGTGCCGGCTGCGCGGACACGCACCCACCGCAGACCGCATCCACATACACAAACAGGTATCAACAGGGTTCTCGTGGCGTGTCGCACTCGCCCCGTCGACCATAATTTCAGCTTTCAAAATCCCTTCCTACAGATTGCGAATCCAGTGACACGATTCCGCCAGATCGTTATACTAATACTGCTAAACCTAATACTGCAAGTAATCCCTAACACCTTGAAACGATAGTTGTGCTGGTCAAGCCAAAATAGCTCTAACTGCACGCTCAAAATAAGAATAAAAGGCAGCAACAACAGTAACCAAACACAGTGGCACGCAGAGGCATCCGGTCATACACAATAACAGTCACAGTACAACTGCCGGCACAAAGCAGCGCAGACGCAATCAAGTCAGTGACACCATCGCCCTCCCACCGCCCATACAACCCCGTACAGCCACGGT
>NW_909859.1:0-1077 GCF_000209065.1 Trypanosoma cruzi | reverse complement strand
TTGCGGGCCATCAATGAACTTCAGTTCAGTTATTGCAGCTGCCTCGGTGGGGTAACCCTGAGGGTTTAACGTTAGCACCGAGGACCGTGGTTTGGAAGGTGATGGTGGCTTCAGCTCCTTGAGATCCTTCACTATGGAAGTGACAAACTCCACACGCAAGAATACGCTTAAAGAATACTTTTCCAAAGCTGCAGATTGAACAACATTCTTCATACCCAATACGAGGAAAAAAATATCATGCGCACTCAGCACCTTTGCCAAACGAGATACTGTTAAAACCCCAAGATAATCACATATAGGTGCATTACTGAAGTCCTCAAATGGGCCATCTTCTCTCACTCGAACAATCTTCACAAGTTTGTGAGACGGATCCTCGGAATACCATTCTTTCTTTCCTCCCAGGGTAAAGTACTTTCTTTGCTCCCCAATATTGATCCATCTCAAGGCCCTCATAACATCTTGCGTGCGTTTTCCATATTTATTCGCATCAAAGATGTGACGTGGAATCGGCCCCACTTTTTCCATGTGTTCTTCAACCATCCTCCAGTATTTTGCTTGCTCATCTGGTTTCACACCTCGCTTCATCCATGCACACATCGCCTTCACATCCATCTCGTCGGGGCAATTCATGATGATTCGCGCCGCTTGTAGTTGATTCTCCCATTTAGCATAGTTGTTTACCTTTGGCGATGACACCACAATCATGCCCCATCCATCATAGGGCGCAAAACCTGCGTCGGGCGGTGTCCCTATCTTTGCCACATCGTAAATAATATACCCTTTCATCCCACACCGCCACAAACTCGAGATAACATTCTTGGATGTTATCTCACCCTCGTATTTTCTCACCGCCCTGCTGGTCTTGTCAAACACGTACGCCGTTTCTCCAAAACATTGGACAACCACTTGGAGTTTCCTGACATCGCATTGCAGCAGCTGGTAGAGGAGGTACGAACCGGCATTCATCGACTTCCCAATCCCGGGCGTCCCAATCAACACACGCGGCACAGGTGAAGGATTGAGAGTCGAATCAAAATTGCTGAACCACTTAGTTAGATCGCGCTCGACGATCTGCCA
>NW_909858.1:0-1077 GCF_000209065.1 Trypanosoma cruzi | reverse complement strand
ATCGTTTTCGAGCGGCTGCTGCACCACACGTTGTGGTCTAAATTTTTGTTTCGAATTATGAATGGTGGTGGTCAGAGACACTCTCTTTCAATGTCTGTTTGCGTGTTCACACACTGAACACCAAACAACCCGGAACTATCCGCTGCTTGGAGGAATTTCGCGAGATCTTGCCCACAACGGTGCTGCACTCGGATAATCGTTTTCGAGCGGCTGCTGCACCACACGCTGTGGTCTATGTTTTTGTTTCGAATTATGAATGTTGGTGGTCAGAGACACTCTCTTTCAATGTCTGTTTGCGTGTTCACACACTGGACGCCAAACAACCCTGAACTATCCGCTGCTTGGAGGAATTTCGCGAGATCTTGCCCACAACGGTGCTGCACTCGGATAATCGTTTTCGAGCGGCTGCTGCACCACACGCTGTGGTCTATGTTTTTGTTTCGAATTATGAATGGTGGTGGTCAGAGACACTCTCTTTCAATGTCTGTTTGCGTGTTCACACACTGGACGCCAAACAACCCGGAACTATCCGCTGCTTGGAGGAATTTCGCGAGATCTTGCCCACAACGGTGCTGCACTCGGATAATCGTTTTCGAGCGGCTGCTGCACCACACGCTGTGGTCTATGTTTTTGTTTCGAATTATGAATGGTGGTGGTCAGAGACACTCTCTTTCAATGTCTGTTTGCGTGTTCACACACTGAACGCCAAACAACCCGGAACTATCCGCTGCTTGGAGGAATTTCGCGAGATCTTGCCCACAACGGTGCTGCACTCGGATAATCGTTTTCGAGTGGCTGCTGCACCACACGCTGTGGTCTATGTTTTTGTTTCGAATTATGAATGGTGGTGGTCAGAGACACTCTCTTTCAATGTCTGTTTGCGTGTTCACACACTGGACGCCAAACAACCCGGAACTATCCGCTGCTTGGAGGAATTTCGCGAGATCTTGCTCACAGGGGTGCTGCACTCGGATAATCGTTTTCGAGCGGCTGCTGCACCACACGTTGTGGTCTATGTTTTTGTTTCGAAATTATGAATGGTGGTGGTCAGAGACACTCTCTTTCAATGTCTGTTTG
>NW_909856.1:0-1077 GCF_000209065.1 Trypanosoma cruzi | reverse complement strand
ACACCGACAGGAAGTACGGCAGCGCAACGGTGCTCGCACGCTCCTGCGCCGAGGCGCATGACATCCTCGCCAACACGCCGAGCGCCTGCATCTCCAGGATGGAGCCCAGCCCGCCGGTCACCACCACGGCAACAGCCGCCGCACCCGCAACGACGCCGGTGATCGCCGAGAGGGCGCTGGCAACAGCAGGCAGCCTGTTCGACCTGATCGTGAAGGACCCAAGCAGCACACCCTTGCAGCCGCCGGACACCGCCACAGCGTCGCAGCGAATGACTATCGTCTCGTCGGCAGCAATGTAGTAACCGCGGTGCACGGGCACAGCCAGCTCCAGAACGGTGGACGGATTCGTCGCGTTGCGCTCCCACGTCGCGTTGCTCAGCATCGCTCCCCACGGACCACCGAACCCACTCGGCTGCGCCGTCGACACCGGCACGAAGCTCAGGTGCGTGCCGAGCTGCGGGTCGCTTGCCCAGCGGAACGGCGGCGGCAGCGCCACCATCAGCCGCGTCGGGACGGCGCTCCCACCGCCGTGAATGTCGTTCTGCGTCAGGCTCCCACCAGCCGCTGTCGTCTTCACGGTGAGTGTCGGGCACGCCACGTCGCTCCACCACGGCGTGCTGCTCACCGACAGGCTCATGCTCAGTGAATCCGATTCCGTCATTGTCGCGGTCGACAGCACCGTCGCCGTAACCGACGCTGCCGGGGTTGGCGTGGGCAGCAGCGTCGCCGTTTCCGTCACATGCAGCGTCTCCGTCGGTCCGTAGTTCGTCGGACTGTAGCGCGTCGCACTCAGGCTCGTTGTTGGCGGTGTTGGTGTCGGCGTCGGCGTCGGGCTGCGCGTCGCCGTCAGCGTCGCCGTGTGGCTCAGCAGCGGCATAGCGGGCGTGCGGTTGCACCCGTCCACGTGCGGCAGGTACACCGGCAGGCAGTCGCGCCCGTACCCGCCCTCAGCACAGCGGCAGCCGCACGACCCCGACATCGCCCTCGTCGCAGCAGCAAAGCAGAACACGTCGGCGTCGCACACGCCACACGCCACGGGGCGGAATTTACCAATGATGCCGGCGGACCTGTAGTCCA
>NW_909855.1:0-1077 GCF_000209065.1 Trypanosoma cruzi | reverse complement strand
CGCTGCTTGGAGGATTTCGCGAGCTCTTGCCCACAATGGTGCTGCACTCGGCGGATCGTTTTCGAGCGGCTGCTGCACCACACGTTGTGGTCTATGTTTTTGTTTCGAATTATGAATGGCGGGAGTCAGAGGCACTCTCTTTCAATGTATGTTTGCGTGTGCACACACTGGACACCAAACAACCCTGAACTATCCGCTGCTTGGAGGAATTTCGCGAGCTCCTGCCCACAAGGGTGCTGCACTCGGCGGATCGTTTTCGAGCGGCTGCTGCACCACACGTTGTGCTCTATGTTTTTGTTTCGAATTATGAATGGTGGGAGTCAGAGGCACTCTCTTTCAATGTATGTTTGCGTGTGCACACACTGGACACCAAACAACCCTGAACTATCCGCTGCTTGGAGGAATTTCGCGAGCTCCTGCCCACAAGGGTGCTGCAGTCGGCGGATCGTTTTCGAGCGGCTGCTGCACCACACGCTGTGCTCTAAATTTTTGTTTTGAATTATGAATGGCGGGAGTCAGAGGCACTCTCTTTCAATGTATGTTTGCGTGTGCACACACTGGACACCAAACAACCCGGAATTATCCGCTGCTTGGAGGAATTTCGCGAGCTCTTGCCCACAATGGTGCTGCACTCGGCGGATCGTTTTCGAGCGGCTGCTGCACCACACGTTGTGGTCTATGTTTTTGTTTCGAATTATGAATGGCGGGAGTCAGAGGCACTCTCTTTCAATGTATGTTTGCGTGTGCACACACTGGACACCAAACAACCCTGAACTATCCGCTGCTTGGAGGAATTTCGCGAGCTCCTGCCCACAATGGTGCTGCACTCGGCGGATCGTTTTCGAGCGGCTGCTGCACCACACGTTGTGCTCTATGTTTTTGTTTCGAATTATGAATGGTGGGAGTCAGAGGCACTCTCTTTCAATGTATGTTTGCGTGTGCACACACTGGACACCAAACAACCCTGAACTATCCGCTGCTTGGAGGAATTTCGCGAGCTCTTGCCCACAATGGTGCTGCACTCGGCGGATCGTTTTCGAGCGGCTGCTGCACCACACGTTGTGCTCTATGTTTTTG
>NW_909854.1:0-1077 GCF_000209065.1 Trypanosoma cruzi | reverse complement strand
CCTGAACTATCCGCTGCTTGGAGGAATTTCGCGAGCTCTTGCCCACACGGGTGCTGCACTCGGCTGATCGTTTTCGAGCGGCCGCTGCATCACACGTTGTGGTCCAAATTTTTGTTTCCGACTGTGAATGGTGGGAGTCAGAGGCACTCTCTGTCAATATCTGTTTGCTTGTCCGTACACTGGACACCAAACAACCCTGAACTATCCGCTGCTTGGAGGAATTTCGCGAGCTCTTGCCCACAAGGGTGCTGCACTCGGCTGATCGTTTTCGAGCGGCCGCTGCATCACACGTTGTGGTCCAAATTTTTGTTTCCGACTGCGAATGGTGGGAGTCAGAGACACTCTCTGTCAATATCTGTTTGCGTGTTCACACACTGGACACCAAACAAACCTGAACTATCCGCTGCTTGGAGGAATTTCGCGAGCTCTTGCCCACACGGGTGCTGCACTCGGCTGATCGTTTTCGAGCGGCCGCTGCATCACACGTTGTGGTCCAAATTTTTGTTTCCGATTGTGAATGGTGGGAGTCAGAGACACTCTCTGTCAATATCTGTTTGCGTGTTCACACACTGGACACCAAACAACCCTGAATTATCCGCTGCTTGGAGGAATTTCGCGAGCTCTTGCCCACACGGGTGCTGCGCTCGGCTGATCGTTTTCGAGCGGTCGCTGCATCACACGTTGTGGTCCAAATTTTTGTTTCCAATTGTGAATGGTGGGAGTCAGAGACACTCTCTGTCAATATCTGTTTGCGTGTTCATGCACTGGACACCAAACAACCCTGAACTATCCGCTGCTTGGAGGAATTTCGCGAGCTCTTGCCCACACGGGTGCTGCACTCGGCTGATCGTTTTCGAGCGGTCGCTGCATCACACGTTGTGGTCCAAATTTTTGTTTCCGACTGCGAATGGTGGGAGTCAGAGGCACTCTCTGTCAATATCTGTTTGCGTGTTCACACACTGGACACCAAACAACCCTGAACTATCCGCTGCTTGGAGGAATTTTGCGAGCTCTTGCCCACAAGGGTGCTGCACTCGGCTGATCGTTTTCGAGCGGCCGCTGCATCACACGTTGTGG
>NW_909853.1:0-1077 GCF_000209065.1 Trypanosoma cruzi | reverse complement strand
TCGCCACCGTCTCCAGCAGAAAGGCCAGACTCAACAGACATGTAGAGTACGTCTCCGCCCCTTTACTACTTTCCCTTTGCTCCTTTTCGTTTACCTCCCCCTTTTATTCAATGTCAATATCGCGACAGAAGATCAAATTCCTTTCCTATCCTTCCAAACTATGTGTCAAAAACACGATACTCCAAAGGGGGAGAGTGGGGAAAAAAAAGGGGCGTTGTTAATCATCCTTCTGGGTGTGGGGGGTTCAATGACTTGCTTAACAAAAAACAATTCATTCTCCCGTGACTGCAGAAGCCGACACGGAAGGAACGGATAACGTTTTCACGGAATATGAAAGTAAAATAAGAATAAAATCAGTGAAAATAAGAAAGAAGAATTGAGTGAATATTGGGTTTCCTCCATGCACAATCCCAAAAAACCAATCCATCACAAGAGCCGGAACAATAAGAAACCGCTTGGGTACTTACGCGTAGCCAAACTTCTTCAGCACCTCCAAGTTATTCTTGGAGACCTTCGAGAGAGCCTCCTTGCGCGCAGACTTCCAGGCGGCGCGCAACTTCTCCGTCTTCTTGTGGTGGCGGGTTGCCTTCTCCACACGGGCTGTCTCAAGCTTCTTTACAACATCGCTGTATTTCCAGCCAACGTGCTTGCACATGTTCCCCAGCACCGTGTAGGGACGCTCACTGCGGTAACAGTAGTGTCGCTGCGCCTTGGGGATGACCACACGGCCACCGGTGCGCACAACGTTCGTGGGAATGCCCTCGTACGCGACCAGCTGGCGCAGCGCCTTCTGACCGCGCTTGGTGTAGCGGGGTAGCATTGAACGCACCGTGCGAAGAAAAATGTCGGAGGGGCTGCGGTGGTGGAAAGGACCGAGTTTCGGGTTTGACAGCTTCCGCTTGCGAAGGAACTGCAGGTACTTGATCTTGTTGCGGATTTCCGTTCCTGCAATCGTCAGCTGCTCGCAACGCACCGCGGTAATCTTCTTACCGAGCAAAAGCTGCTTTGCGACGATGGCGGCAGCACGCCCCAGCACGTGGTCCTTGAGGTCCACGACGATGATCTCGGGGCGGTGCT
>NW_909852.1:0-1077 GCF_000209065.1 Trypanosoma cruzi | reverse complement strand
GCTCGAAAACGATCCGCCGACTGCAGCACCCCTGTGGGCATGATCTCGCGAAATTCCTCCAAGCAGCGGATGGTTCAGGGTTGTTTGGTGTCCAGTGTGTGAACACGCAAACAGATAGTGACAGAGAGTGTCTCTGACCACCACCATTCATAATTCGAAACAAAAATTTAGACCACAGCGTGTGGTGCAGCAGCCGCAGCCGCACAAACCACGAAACAGATGGAATCAGTGCGATTGCAGAACTCGCACACCGTCCTGCAAACCAGAAGTTTAAAAAGCAATATGAAACAAGAATTCAAAAAAAAATGGAAAAAACTTAGGCTTCTGCGGGAATCGAACCCGCGTCCCCGGATGACATTGTGAGCGTGTTTGCCACTGAGCTATAAAAATGCGGTCGCGCGACCCCTTTTCACGTAAAGTATTAATTTCGATCTTCGAACAATCGAGCACATTTGCGTTGTCCCCTGGAAAACGAAAACGACATGTTTAGGGTGCGCCGCCGCAGCGTGGTTACTACGATAAGTTCGTCATATATCTCTCGTACGGGGCCGCAGCCGCAGCGTGGTTACTACGATAAGTCGTCATATATCTCTCGTACGGGGCCGCAGCCGCAGCGTGGTTACTACGATTCGTCGTGTTGTATCCAACGTCCGGGGCAGCCGCTGCAACTTGGATAATTCGACACGTCGTCCTGTATCTAACGTCCGGGGCAGCCGCTGCAAACTTGGATAATTCGACACGTCGTCCTGTATCGAACGTCCGGGGCCACCGCCCTACCATTTTTTATTTCTTGCAGCGGGCAACCCCGGCAGTAAGGACAAAAAAAAGAATCGCGTTTTCTTTAATGTTTTTCCTGTTTGGGGGCGGGGATCTTTGTTTTCTATGATTGTCTCTTTTTTTTTTGTCTGTTCCAGGTTGGTTTTGAGGACGCTTGATGTGCCTGCTGGGTGATCGCCGGCTTTTTTATTGGTGATTGCGTATTTTTGGCTTACCGGTGTGCCGCTCAGCGCCATTTTGTTTTACTTCTTTTCCGCTTATTGGGGCGTGTTGTTATTCGTCACGCGTCAGCACACACCG
>NW_909851.1:0-1077 GCF_000209065.1 Trypanosoma cruzi | reverse complement strand
GTGGCGGATCGTCAGGGGGCGATCTCACCGAGTGGTTCAACAGTCTTCCTGGGGTCTACTTTACGTCTGGGCGGCGTGTGTTGATTGGGATGCCCGAGATCGGGAAGTCGATGGCTGCCGGCTCGTACCTTCTCTACCAGCTGCTGCACTACGATGTCGAGAAACTCCAAGTGGTAGTCCGCTGTTTTGGTGGAAGCACGACGTATGTGTTTGACAAGACCATCCAGACGGTGACAAGATACGTGGGTAGAAAAATATCCCAGGACTTTTTGTATGATTTGTGGCATTTGAAGATGAAGGGGGTACATTATCTACGATGTGACAGAGAAAGGAACACCGCCAGAGAAAGATTCTGCGGTTTTTGATGAATGGGCATGATTGTGGTGGCATCCCCAAACGTGCGCAACTATGGTGAATGGGAGACGCAAGCAAACGCCGAGCGAATCATTGTGAATTGCTCCGACGGGATGGATGTGAAGGCGGTGTGCGCCTGGATGAATCGCGATGGGACTACTGATGAGCAAGCGGAATACTGGAGGATGGTCAAAGGACGCATGGATAAAGTGGGGCCGATTCCACGTTACATCTTTGATGCGAAGAAGTTCATTGCACACTCTGCTGCCACTGAGGAATCCTTGGATGGGGTCCAGTCTCGGGATGGTGAAAGGCACTTTATACCTGGTGGACTGAGACTGTGGTATTCTGAGAATCCGTCTCAAAAGCTCGTGAGGGTTGTCCGAGCAAGAGGAGAGGTCGGTGCTGAGGGGTTTCTTAACGCACCGATATCGCTTTGCCTCGGGCGTCGAATAACGCACTATTTTGGGAAACGTGATGAGTGAGAAAGATATTTTTTTTTTGTTGCTGGTATTGGGGAAGACGAATACTCTTTTGTCTGAATGTATGAGAGGGTTTGGCTTGCGAGTGTTCATTTTTTGGGGAGTTTGCCAGTGCATTAGCAGAGGACCTTGAGCTGAAGCCATCAGCAAGTTGTGGAGGACAGTACGCAGTGCCAACGTTAAACCTCAAGGGCACCCCAACGATTCATATGGATTGGTTTCATTGAAGAATTCTTCTGAG
>NW_909850.1:0-1077 GCF_000209065.1 Trypanosoma cruzi | reverse complement strand
GCATCAGACGGAACTCCAGAAATTCAACAAAGTCCTCGGAGCCCTTGTTCTCCAGCTTGCTGCCCAGGGCCCTCGCCTTGTCAAACGCACGCTTCGTGATGTCGCGCAGTCGCGGCGTGAACTCGTCCAACTTCAGCACCTCGAGGCAGCCGCTGTGCACCTCATCGTAGCACAGCTTCCCAGTCTCGTTCTTGTCGAACTTCTTGAAGAGCTCGATGCGGCGCTGTTTTGCCTCGGCGGTCTTCTCACGAGGAATCGCCTGGCGAATGCGCTCCCACGCTTCCTTGCGGTCCTTGGCGTTCTTGCCGTCCTTATCGCTCGCCAACCCCTTGTCGCTCGTCGAGCCCTTCGACCCACAAGCACCCATCTCGTTGCTCTCCTTGACTCGGCTTATTATCGACTGTTGCACAACCTGCGCGCAAGCACACAAACCCACAACAGAAAGAGAGAGGTGGCACCAAGGCCCACAGCGGCACAGAAGACACACAGCAACAAGGGCACAGGAGCCCACACACACACACACACACACACACACACACAACGACAGTAGAAAGTAAAAATGACCATCAACTACATAAAGTGGAGAATGTGCTCCGCCCAGCAAAAACAAGTGCCCCGCCGCATGCGGACACGGTGTTTACATTGGCAACGGCGCGGGCACGTCACTCTGCGGCCGCGAGCTTCACGCGCTCTCCGGCACGTTGTCCGGGTCGCCGTCGGCGTCCAGTTTGACTGCAGAAGCCCACGCAGCAAACTCGTCGAACGTCACGGACCCAGTGCCGTTCTTATCGAGCTCCTTGAACAGCGCCGCGGGATCCTCGACCTTGGCGCCCCACGCCTCAAGCTTGGGCACGGCGCGCTTGAGCTCCTCCTCGTCGACCAGCATGTTGCCGGAGGCGTCAATCTCGTCGAACATCACCGTCAGCTCGAAGAAGTCGTAGATTTAGCACAGCATCAGACGGAACTCCAGAAATTCAACAAAGTCCTCGGAGCCCTTGTTCTCCAGCTTGCTGCCCAGGGCCCTCGCCTTGTCGAACGCACGCTTCGTGATGTCGCGCACTCGCGGCGTGAACTCGT
>NW_909849.1:0-1077 GCF_000209065.1 Trypanosoma cruzi | reverse complement strand
CAGCGACTGCGAGGCCTGGCTTGTTGCTCTCAAGCGTCCACTGCATTTGGGGACTCCTGCGGAAAGGCTTCTTGAGGAACGACGGGGTACGTGAAGAGACGCGCGTGCGCAGCCGAGCGACAATGACGTGGAAATGCGGTGGGGCGGCCCACTTGACACCCGCAATATGCGAGGATTTGTTTCTTTGGCCCCCGCTGCAGCAGCTCTTTGCGGCGAGCATCACATTCCGCCAGCCCTTTTCCTTCGGGTGGAACAGGAGCCGGCTGAAAAGCCTGAAAGGCGCACAATAACCGCCTGTGGCATCCGAGTTTGCTCGGGCCTGGATCTGTTCCGCTCTGGCCGACTTTACGACTACTTGTGCGAAAAGCGTGTCGTTCCGCCTCCGTACTAATGCCGTGGGATCTTTTATTGTTTTTCTTTTTTCTTCCCCATGGCTATTTGTGGTTTCCTTGTGTGCTCTTTTGGATGTATTGAGGCGGCTGGTTGGAGAGAGGCTAACTGCCGCACAATTTTGTGTGAAGAGGACTTTTGAACCCCACGTGTTTGGGTTATTAGCGAGTGAAGCGAAGAAAAAAGGGGAAATGATGGTCACCACCAGTACTACCGCTGCTGCTGCTTTTCTTTTCTTTGCTGCCTGTTTGAAATAGGCTATCCATCATTTCTTGTGGGTGTTCCACACTCTTCTTCTTTTTCCTCTGTTTCTGGATGCGTGTTTTTAGCACCGCCGTTGTGGGACCATTGCTTTGCCAACATGCATACGGGGGTGGTGCTCCTTCCCATAGGTGTGCCGTGAAAAAATATTAATATATTTTCAAATGCGCCGTGTGCTTCTCTGTGTGCGTGTAATGTGGGGCTTAGGCCTCACTCAGGCAGGGGCAATGACACCTTTGCACCATTGCGATGCGGCCGGCGGTGCGGTGCACTAGCAAAATAAACTGTGCGTTCCATAACATACAGAGTATTCGCTACTGTGGGAATTGAACACTTATTTTTTTGTGGAACTACCAGGGCTTATCCACTGGGTGCGGTGCGTTGATTCGGCAAAGGGAACAGAAGGAGGTCCTCTATGAGGTGTGC
>NW_909846.1:0-1076 GCF_000209065.1 Trypanosoma cruzi | reverse complement strand
TCCGGACGGCGTGGAGCGGAAGAAAACGGGGACGGGAATGGGGGTGCGTGAGGGGAAGCCAGAACAGTCATGGACGTACAAGAAAGCTGACGACGCTATCGAAAAGAATGACGCTGTGCAGCAATCCGGTGCGGCACCTCCCGTGTTGATGGTGCTCACCTCGGAGAAGGGATGGCCGTACTCGCGGAATACGATACAGGATCTTCCCAAGGACGTTTTTGTAAACTGTGGGGTGGGTCGAGTGTGGCAGATCGTCAAGGGCGATCTAACCGCGTGGCTCAGCCCTCACGGTGGTACCGACTTTACGCCCAAGCGACGTGTGCTGATTGGGACGCCCGGGATTGGGAAATCGGTGGCTGTCGGCTCGTACCTCCTCTACTAGCTGCTGCACTGCGATGTCGAGAAACTCCAAGTGGTTGTCCACTGTTTTGGTGGAGGAGACGCGTGCGTGTTTGACAAGACCACCAGAGCGGTGACAAGATACGGCGATGAGGACATGTGCATCTCTGAGTTGAGAAGTCTGAGGGGGCCATGGGAGGATTGCGTATATTATCTACGATGTGGCAAAGGAGGGAACGCCGCCACCGAGACATTTTGCGCCCACTTCCGGAAGGGGCATGATTGCGGTGTCATTCCCAAAGGTAACAACTGTGATGGGTGGGCGAAGCAACTACGAGCCGCGCGAGTCATCGTGAAGTGCCCCGACGAGATGGATGTGAAGGCGATGTGTGCCTGGATAACGCGTGATGGGGATAAAGAGAAACAAGCGGAATACTGGAAGAGGTCGAAGAACACATGTATCTTTTGGGACCGATTCCACGTCACGTCTCTGATGAGGAGGCGTCTACGGAACGCTGTGAAGCGGTGAGGTTTGCATTGCAATTGATCAACGAGGTAACTGTGAAGAAGCACTTTTCACGGGGAGGTGAGTCGCCACGGTATTCTGAGGATCCGTCTCACAAGCCCGTGAAAATTGTTCGGGAAATATACGCAGGCGGTGTGATCCTTTTCAATGCACCGATATCTGATTGCCTCGAGGAACGGGCATTGGAACGCTTCCCAAGGCAACAGAATAA
>NW_909845.1:0-1076 GCF_000209065.1 Trypanosoma cruzi | reverse complement strand
GCCCGTCAGTCTGCTGACATCCACAGACACGAACGAACACGTGGCATCGGCACCGAAAGATTCCAGTCAGACGCCCTCTTCTCCATCTGGAGGCACCGCCACTGGGATGCGGGATCCCGGCGGTGCGGACAGCAGCGACGCCGCCACTGTGTGGGTGCGCACGTCTCTGCTGCTCGTCACCGCCCTTATCTGCGCTGCTGTGCGGTGATTGGGATTAGTCGTGCATTTCCTTGCGGGGACGGCTCGTACTTTATATGTGTTTCCTTTTTTTTTTCTTTTTCTTTTGTGCTTTTGTTTTTGACCACACGCGGTGCCGGCCCTGCGGCCGTGCGTCCCACGGACTGCACGAAAGGGGGATTGGAGGAACAGGCGGGATGCCGCATGAAATGTGAGGGATGTTGTGTGGGCTGGTGGAATAATGCGATCTTTTTTTATTATTACGTTTTTCGTTTGTGCAGGTAATATGTGCAAGCACCCAATCGTCTTTAGCTGCATGGCACATGAAAGTCCTGCCGAATCATTTTTTTTTTCCATGAGTCCTGCAGGGGACCCACACTTTGTTTGTTTGTTTGTTTCATTCTTTTTCATTTTTGGTAATTCCCTGCGGATATGTTTTTGTCTCCGCCGTTTTGACTGTTACTTTGTTTCTTCTTGTTTCGTTGGGTGTGTCCCTCTGCTGATTGTGCTTCTGACATTTTCCATTTCTTCTGCCTTCTTTCCTGCTAGAGGCGCCGATGGTCCGCGACGACGATTGTTTGTGTTCCCCATTGCGATGGCACGAGGGCGACTGGGCGCCGGCCTGCTGAGCGCACTTGGAGGAGAGCGGATGGTGTGCGCCGTGCTCCATTTGTGAGTGTGGGGCGCCACCCGCCAAGGCCTGCTGTGAGCCGCAGTGCTATTCCGTCGAGGAAGAGAAGTAAAGGACAGTGCCGTGGACGTGGATGCGCCCCGCCCCTCTCGTTGCGGCCGTGGGTGTGCCCTGCGCATTGCTTTTTCTCCCTCCCTCCTGTGTGACCATCCCTTCCTTTTCCCCCATTGGTCTTTTTCGTTTTTGGTAGGTGGCGTGGAGTTTCTTA
>NW_909844.1:0-1076 GCF_000209065.1 Trypanosoma cruzi | reverse complement strand
TTCGCTTTATTTTTTCTTTTTTTCTCTTACTCTTATGTATGTATGTATGTATGTATGTGTTTTCTTCTTCTTCATGGTTAATGACCTTTATTTTGCGTACGCAGTGAAACTCTAGCAAAGGAGGAAACATATTGTTCCACGGGACTCTCCCTTCAAGACTTTAATTCCCGTCTGACTTTGTATTCAAGCCGCAAAGCGCATCCAATAGCCGTGCCATCGAGTCAATGTTGCGACATTCACCCTCAGGCAAATTGCATGGTATCATGTACGACAGTCCCCCCCACATCCAACGCAGCGAAAACACAGAGGAGGACGACACAACAGACAAAACACGGCTGGACAACTCATCAGAGATCCAATTATGGCCACGGCGCCACGCAACCGCGCTCAGTGGCGATGCAAATGTCACGCTATGCACATTCTCCGGTAAGTCTGAGACAAAAAACGCCGCTGCTGCCCCTGCGAGGCCGTGGCCAACAAAATACACATCATGGGTTGGACTCACAATGGATTTCACGTACGCGCTTAAAATATCCCGTGCCCGATCAATGGACGAATTCCACAGCAGTGCGGATAACTCATCCGCCGCGGAGATCAGCGACACCAACTGAACAAACCAGTCGGATGGTGTGATGAGAGCTAACAGGGAAAGAGCCACAACATTGATCCATATCGTCATAGACTCCATCACAGGGTACATTTGGTCTGTGGAGCCAAGCGTAACAATAGTTGTGTTGTGCCCTTTCAACGAACTCGTAAAAATTTTCGTTTGTAAAAAAGACAACGACAAAAATGTCTCATTATACACATAACGAAAGTTGGGAAACCATCTGTGAAGGTCTGCCAGCGTGACATCCAACGAGCCTGCATCTGACAATTTTGCAAAAAGCGCCATGCCCACAATGTCCACCGTGGAAGAAAAGCGCACCAAACACACCGGCAGAAATGAAAGGGATTGCGGCGAAGACACGCCAGTGACAGGCGTATTGCCTCCATGCCACGTGTAGTTCGGCAAAAGCCAGGTGCTGGCCGGAGTTTTGTAGACAGACTGAGCAGTGCTCCACCCGCCCACAAAT
>NW_909843.1:0-1076 GCF_000209065.1 Trypanosoma cruzi | reverse complement strand
ATCCCAGTCACGCATCGCGTTCTTCAAAAACGCCTCCATCTCTGTCTTCACTTCATGTTCCACATGAGGCACCGTCAGAAAGTCCAGAACCTTCTCCGCACCCTTTACTCTGTTCTGCAACAAATCCGTGACAAGCGCTGCATCCTCCTGCACATCTAAAAGCATTTGTTGCCAGCGCTGTTCGCTCAACTTCCACATCATCCTTTCCCGCCGAATTGTCTCGGTTTCGTCTTCCAATTTCTTCACTCCGGATTCATATGCCCGACACCGCTCACGAAGCTCTTCATTTTCTCGTCGTATTTCCGACAGTCGTAACTCGGCATAACGATCGCTTTCAGCATGCTGTGCCACAAGACTCTCCGCATAGTTCGCTAGACGTGCAATTTCACGTCGGGCGTCTATCGGCCACGCTGCAACATTACCTTCCAATAGCATCGAAAAAGATGGCAATGTCGGCAATGAAGGCAAAGGCAGTGACATATCATTGCCAGACAGAAGACGTTCCCGCATCTCCTGCAATCTCTGGAATGCCACAGTCTTCTCCGCCTCGGCCAAACGGTTATCAATCAGTTGTATGTGTGACTGCGCAGCCTCGAGCTCTTCTGAGACGCGTTCCGCATGTATTTCAGCCTCACGCCTAAGAACATGTGCGGAGGCAAGTTCAATAATTAGATCCTCTAAATCGCTCTTCACCTGAGCAAGAGCCGTGCTACCTGCCTGTTGCATCACCACGTTTCCAGAGCGCATGACACGTTGCTCAACAATACCACGCAGAAGACTGAGTTCTTCCTCGCAAATACGCAACTCACGCTCCTTGGCATGCGCAGTCGCACGCCATACATCTACACCACAAGACACTTTATTCTGCTCCTCAACCGCCCTTTGAAACCTTCCAAGCTCGGAATTTGCGCGTGCAAGTGATTCTTCTAGTCGTTCCACACTTGAATGAAGTTTGTTGCGCTCTCGCATGGAATTGACAAGATGGCGGGCAAGACTTTCTGTTTTTTGCGTCAAATCCCGAAGGGCAACATCTTGTGCTACAATTTCCTTCTGCAGTTCCCCATTTTTCCGTAACA
>NW_909842.1:0-1076 GCF_000209065.1 Trypanosoma cruzi | reverse complement strand
TGATGCCGTCGCTGGGTTGCATAATTGGCATAAGTGCCAGCCGCTACGAACTAGGAGGGAGACAAATGCGCCTCGCCAACGTCATTTTTCTTTTCGTGTCGGTTGTAGCCGCGGTGGTGGTTCCCGTTGCGATTGAGGCTTCTGTGCATCGCGACCTGTTGAACGTGAGTTTCATTAACCGTCGTTCTGTTGTCATTTCTCCTCTCGGCGCCGTGCCCCGCTACCTGTTGGCCCAGTTGTAGAATGGAAGCAGTCGCTTTTGGAAATTCCCGATCGGCACATTCGCCGCAAACATGATTGCGGTTTTGCTTATGGGGTTGCTGGATCATTTCTACCGAACTAGGGACAATGTTTGGTGTAAAATTGCTATGGATGGGCTTTGTGGATCGCTTTCGACAGTTTCTTCTTTTGTCAATGAAATGATTGGGTTTTACGACTCTGACAACCGCAGGTTGATGTACATATACGCAATAATATCCGTGGGAGTGGGCGCCGCAATCATAAGCGTATGTCGTCATGTTTTTTAATAGCGCCTAGGGGAGCCTGTGAAGAGGATGTTTGCGAGGAATGCCGGCCGCCGAAATTAATATATTTTTTGATAAAAACGAGGATATTTTTTTTTTCTCTACGATTTTTTTTTAACCCATGTTGTTAATTATTTTGTGAAAGCCGACGATGGAAGTAATCAGGGAGCCGATGTCGGGAAGACGAGTATTTTCTTTACTTTTTATTTTTCACTTTCCGTTCCACCCACACCCTCTTGCGATGCTCGCCTCGCGGTGGGGTCTTGTGGCTGGAGGATCCTCAAAATCCTACCGCCTTATAAGTCGTAATATTTACAATCCCAACAATGTGCCACATGTTACGTGAGCGACAATTCGAAAATAGATATATGTATATGTATATATTTACTTGAAGCAGGCATTTGGGCGAAACCCACTGCTTCTCCTTTTACCTTCTTTCTTTTCCACCATTATTAATTTACTTTACATAAGTTTAGGATCTGGCGAGCAGCCCAGACAAGTATTTTCTGCCAATTTTACAATTAGCGAGTAAACGAAATAGCTTATCTTCCA
>NW_909841.1:0-1076 GCF_000209065.1 Trypanosoma cruzi | reverse complement strand
GTGTTTCTTCTTGCGGGAGGTTCTGATGTGTCCTATGAAGGTGTGTGTTGGAGAGAGGGCGGCTGGGAGCCGAAACTGTTTGTGGGTGATGTCACGAATCCCACGGGTGGCAAGCAGAGTGAACGGATCGAATGGGGCGACCCCAAACACTCTCGAAACTGATCTCTTCTGCTTCTCACGAAGGTGAACGGACGGAGTTCATTGCTTCTGGTGGCGCAGGTGTTGTGATGGAGGATGGCACCTTCCTGTTTCCTCTGATGGCGAAGAATGAGGCAGAATACGTTTGCTCCATGACCATTTACTCGACGGACAGCGGCAGTGCCTGGTCGCTCTCTGAGGGTATGTCCCCTGCGAAATGCCTTAACCCCCGCGTCACCGAGTGGGAGGGACCACTTCTCATGATTGTTGACTGCGAGAATGGCCAGAGGGGTGTACGAGTCGCGTGACATGGGGACAACGTGGACGGAGGCTATCGGGAAGCTTTTAGGCGTGTGGGTCAACTCAGGATCGGGAGTCTCGCAGAAAGAAAGCCTGCATGTGGATGCCCTCATCACCGCGACCATTGAGGAAAGGGAAGGTCATGCTGTACACTCAGAGAGGGCACGCCTCGGTGGAGAATAAGGCCAATCCGCTTTACGTTTGGGTCACGGACAACAACCGCACGTTTTACGTTCGACCGGTTGTCACGGACAATGCTGCGGATTGGATGCTCGCCAGCACCCTGCTGCACTCGGATGGGGATTTGTATCTTTTACAACGGAGGGGCAACGGTGAGGGCCGTGCCATTTTACTTTCCCGCCTGACGGAGGAAGTGAGTGCAATCAAGTCCGTCCTCAGTACTGGGGCGCAAAAGGACACTTTCTTCTCCGGCGTGTCTATACCCACGGCGTGGCTGGTGGCAGTTTTGTCCGATGCGGCCAGTAATGGCACGTGGAACGACGAGTACCTTTGCCTGCATGCGACGGTGACGAATGCATTGAAGAACAACGATGGGTTCCGATTCACGAGAATTGAGTCCAGGGCAATATGGCCTGTGAACACTCGGGTTAATAATGTGCGCCATGTATTCTTGAGCC
>NW_909840.1:0-1076 GCF_000209065.1 Trypanosoma cruzi | reverse complement strand
CATATAGGTGCATTACTGAAGTCCTCAAATGCGCCTTTTCCTCTCACTCGAACAATCTTCACAAGTTTGTGAGACAGATCCTCGGAATACCATTGCTCTCCTCCCTTTGTAAAGTACTTTCTTTGCTCCCCAATATCGATCCATCTCAAGGCACTCGTAGCATCCCACGTGCGTTCTTCATATTCATCCTCATCGAAGATGTGGCGTGGAATCGGCCCCACTTTCTTCATGTGTTCTTCAACCATCTTCCAGTATCCCGCTTGCTTATCTGTATCCAGACCTCGCTTCATCCACGCACATATCGCCTTCACATCCATCTCGTCGGGACAATTCATGATGATTCGCCTGGCTTTTACTTGCGTTGCCCATCCATCATAGTTGTGCACGTTTGGCAATGACACCAAAATCATGCTCCATCCGGTAGTGGGTGCAAAATTTGTGTCGGGCGGTGTTCCTTGCCTTGCCACATCGTAAATAATATACCCTTTCATCCCACGCTGCCACAAACCACCCAAAACGATCTTCGATTCTGTATTACCCATGTATATTGTCACGGTTTTGGTGATCTTGTCAAACACGTACGCCATTTCTCCAAAACAGTGGACTACCACTTGGAGTTTCTTGACATCGTAGTGCAGCAGCTGGTAGAGGAGGTAAGAACCGGCATCATCGACTTCCCAATCCCGGGCGTCCCAATCAACACACGTCGCTTGGGCCTAAAGTCGGTCCCACCGTGAGGGCTGAACCATTCGGTTAGATCGCCCTTGACAATCTGCCACACTCGCTCCACCTCACAGTTTACAAAAACGTCCTTGGGAAGATCCTGTATCGTATTCCGCGAGTACGGCCATCCCTTCTCCGAGGTGAGCACCATCAACACGGGAGGTGCCGCACCGAATTGCTGCACAGCGTCATTCTTTTCGATAGCGTCGTCAGCTTTCTTGTACGTCCATGACTGTTCTGGATTCCCCTCATGCACCCCCATTCCCATCCCCGTTTTTCCTTTCGCTCCACGCCGTCCGGAAATTTCACCGCATGGCTCCAGCTCGCATTTTACACAGAGTCGTACAATCCCT
>NW_909839.1:0-1076 GCF_000209065.1 Trypanosoma cruzi | reverse complement strand
CGCCTTAATGTTGCGAGTTTTGACGGCGTGAGGCAAGAAACGTTCATCTGGAGTACTGCTATGGGGCCTGGGTTCTGCTCAATGTCTCCGCTTAGCAGTAGCTTTTGTCGTTGCGCGTCACATACGGCACGCAAACAGTATGTATAGCGCTGATAAGCGCCGATGGAATTCAGCAGCGGATGGAAATACCGCTCCGCGGGCAACCATGTACATGGCTCCATCTGGTGCCCTTCCGACCCGTTTGAGCGGCGCCTACTGCCTCTCCGCGTGCAGCGGATGGGCAGCAGGCGCTTAGCTTCCTCTCTAGCAAAGAGTACTAGACCCTGGCACCACGTTGAGGTGGCCGGCTGAGCCAGGGACGAGTTAAATCATATATGGCTTCATTGTCAAGCATCGCCGCAACATCGGTGTGTTCAAGCAGTGAGTGCGTCGAGAGCACCGAGTTATAGGGCTCCACCACAGCCGTTGACACCTGTGGGGATGGGTACACCGTGTAGCCCAGTTTGGACTTCTTTCCGTAGTCCACAGAGAGGCGTTCCAGCAGCAGCGCACCAAGGCCAGAGCCCGTGCCACCGCCCACGGCGTGATACACAAGAAAGCCCTGCAGACCCGTGCAGTTGTCCGCAAGCTTGCGGATGCGGTCAAGGCACAGGTCCACGATCTCCTTGCCGATCGTGTAGTGGCCGCGAGCGTAGTTGTTCGCCGCATCCTCCTTGCCGGAGATCAGCTGCTCGGGGTGGAAAAGCTGGCGGTACGTCCCCGTGCGGATCTCGTCCACCACCGTCGGCTCCAGGTCGAGGAACACCGCGCGCGGCACGTGCTTGCCAGCGCCGGTCTCCGAGAAGAACGTGTTGAACGCGTCGTCCTCCACACCAATCGTCTTGTCGGACGGCATCGCACCGTCGGGCTGGATACCGTGCTCCAGACAGAACAGCTCCCAGCACGCATTGCCAACCTGGCAACCGGCCTGACCGATGTGAATGCAAATCGCCTCACGCATCTTGAAAAGAAGGAGTTTATTTGAGGGTGTTTGAAGAGAAGCTCGAAAGCCTAGCTAGAACGAACTACCAAACGCG
>NW_909838.1:0-1076 GCF_000209065.1 Trypanosoma cruzi | reverse complement strand
CCTCTTCCCCCTCTGACCGCGCAGTTAGAGATACTTTTGCTTGATCAGCACAACTATCGTTTCAAGGTATTAGTCATTGCTCGCGGCAGTATTAGGACAAGTAGTAGTGGTATAGCGATCTATCGGATTTGTGCTTTTGGATTCTCCATCCATAGGAAGGGATTTATTAGAAAGGTGCTACGGTCGACGGTGCGAGTGTGACACACCACGACAGCCCTGCTGATACGTGTCTGGGTCGGTGGATGTGGTGTGCGGTGGGTGCGTGTCCGCGCAGCCGGCACCGTGTGCGGTGCAGGGCCATTGCGGCTGTGCGTGTGGCTGTGCACGTTGTGTTGGCGCTGGTTGCGGCGGCGGCATGGATGCCCGCGGTGCATGCGGTGGTGTTGCGACTGCGGGGCGGCACGGTGGACAGAGCCATCACGGTTGGCCACGCCGTGGACACGGTGCTGATGGACGGCGTGTCCATCACGAACGGCGTGGCTGTTGTGTTCGACGTGCCGGCGATGCTTCCCGGCGCGCTGCGCATCGAATTGAGGAACTGCGTGTGCGACGGCGGTGTGCAGATCTACGTGCGGGGCTACGGCGGCGAGCCGGCGAGTGATCGGAGCCTGGAGGTGAGCGTGAGCGGTCTGTCCGGCGGCTACTGCTCGCTTGTGTTTGTGCACAACCTGCCGGCACACACGAACGTGACGGTCCGTGACTCGACGATTGTGACGGCGGGGCCGATGCGCTACTCGCAGCTGAGCGGACTGACGGACGCGGTGGCGTCGCCGCTTGTGCTGCACGCGACGTCGCTGTTGCAGTCGCAGCTGCGTGTGAGCAACACTCTGCTGAGGTCGTTGCAGGCGGGCGGGTCGGCGGTGTACGTTGGCGGCGGCGTGGACCTGCTGTCGAGCGCGGTGGTGCTTGACGGCGTGTCGCTGGAGGCGTCGGGCGGTCTGACCGCGTCCGCGTTGCATGTGGCGTCCTCGTCGCGCCTCAGTCTGCGGAGCCACTCGGTGTTCTCCGTGACGAGTGTGTCGGTTGTGAGCAGCGGCGGCGGCATTGTGCTTGGAGAGCGCCTCGCGGTTTTTGAT
>NW_909837.1:0-1076 GCF_000209065.1 Trypanosoma cruzi | reverse complement strand
CTGTGCAAAGAGGAGCGTTAGCCCCTTAAGAGTCGTCTATTTTCTTGCCGCGTGGCCACGCAATCCATCGTCGTCGCAAACCGGCGGTTTTCTCCTCCGCAAACAAAAAGCCGTTATCCATCCGCTTGTTGTTGCAGACGAAGCGTCCTCGATTACTCCCGCTTCCTTCAATAATCGCGCGTCATAGACTGGAGTCCTCCGTGAGCTTTCACCTGATGTAAAAGAGGACGGAGGAAAAGGGGACCGCCCGACGCGTCCTCGGCGCGCGTCTCGTAATTGTAGCGGAGTGAGGATGAAAATCAGAGAAAAAGCGCTCCTCTGCTTTCAACCAGGGCTCCTGCCCTTCCGCAGCTTCTCCCTTCACATCAATGCGACCAGCCACAGCACCTGGGTCAGCATTGTGGTTTAGTTCCCGGAATATCGAACTGTATTCTGGGGAAGGTCGAACGGGTCGACGTGCCTCGCCAACAGCGAGATCACGTGCGGGTCCAAATTGTGTTTCTCCACGGTTTGAGCAGCGTGCCGCAACGCACCCCGTTTTATGGAACGCGCCGTGGCACCCCAAGGAGCCAGAGCTCGCTCCACGTGGGCAGTCGTGATATTCGTGAGCTTTTCGTTTTCTTGAAGTGTCCCGCATAAATTTATAGTGTCGAACGCGTCCTGCCCTCGTATCCTCACGAACCGCAAGGCGCGGTGGGGATCCGCCCTCGCCGTCTTTGGTGCCACGGACCAATCCAAAAACTAAGCTCCCGTCCGCCTCCAGTGTGAAATTGTTGGGAGTGAAGGCCGCAATCCCAAACCAACGACTCGCCGTTATCCACGCAAGTCGAAAAACAACACGTTCCTTACAATCGGTCCGACTGCGGATAACTTGATTCATCTCTTCCTCTGTCACGGGGCGCGCCTGCCTCGTCTGCCCCGTCTACGATCGCGCCGCAACTTTTTGTAACCTCAAAGCCGCCATGCCCAGCGGGGTTCCATTCATTTGCGACATGGACCGCAGCGTCCTGGCGTGCCGCGGTCGGGTCGATGGCGCCACGTCTAACAGTGCCATCAAAAAGGCCGCACGGCTCTCC
>NW_909836.1:0-1076 GCF_000209065.1 Trypanosoma cruzi | reverse complement strand
GGTTTGAGATCGACAAGTGTGTGAGGCGCATCAAAGAGAAGAATGCGACACGTGTTGCGCTTCAGTTTCCTGAGGGACTTCTTATGTTTGCAGCTCCCATCGCTGACATACTAGAGGCGAAAACGGGCGCAGAAATGGTGATATTAGGTGATGTCACGTATGGTGCGTGTTGCGTGGATGACTACTCGGCGGTGGCGTTGGGATGCGATTTCTTGATTCATTACGGCCACAGTTGTCTCATTTCCATCAAGGACTGCCTTATTAGTAGCATGATGTACGTCTTTGTGGAAATAGAAATTGATATTCAACACTTCGTGGACACCGTAAGGCGCCTCGTCTCACCTGAGACTCGTTTAGCGTGTATTGCCACCATCCAGTTTGTATCCTCGATGCGGGCTGGGATGCAGATGCTAGGGGACCACTTCCAGCACCCTGTGATTATCCCACAGAACCGCCCACTCTCGAGCGGCGAGATACTTGGCTGCACAAGCCCCGTGGTGGATCCGGCAACTGTTGACATGGTGCTTTACGTGGGTGATGGGAGGTTCCACCTGGAATCATTTCTCATAGCTCACCCAACGCTAAATGCACTACAGTATGACCCCCACAATAAAACATTAACGAAGGAGAGTTACAACACAACCGAAATGCGTACATTACGGAAGGAGGCAGTTGAAAAGGGCATGTCGGCCAAAAGCTTTGCTCTTATAATGGGTACACTTGGTCGCCAAGGCAGTCCACGCATTGTCGACCGTATCATACAGATGGCTGAGCGACAGGGCAAGACAGTAAACCTTCTTCTTATGTCCGAGATATTTCCTGAAAGGCTCTCCAGGCTACAGGACGTTGACTGCTACATTCAAGTTGCCTGCCCTCGTCTCTCCATTGACTGGGGATACGCGTTTGACAAGCCACTGCTCTCACCCTACGAAGCAGAGGTGGCACTTAAAGCGGTGGAGTGGGGTAACGATGCATACCCCATGGACCACTATTCCAAAGCTGGAGGACGCTGGGCCGTCTACACGGATAAATCACTTGAGTGAGCAGCAGTAATAAATCAATAGTACAATTAGGTC
>NW_909835.1:0-1076 GCF_000209065.1 Trypanosoma cruzi | reverse complement strand
CTCTATTTACTGACAGCACCGTGCATGCGTGTGTGTCTCGGTTGTTGTTGTTGCTGCTTCTGGGGCTGTGGGGCACTGCGTCTCTCTGCTGAGGTGTGAGGGAGGGTGGAATTGCGGCTTTTCGTGGAACAACAAATGTGCAGCTTCCCAGCACTACGCAATCAAATGTCAAGAATACCTCTTTTTCTTTTTTTTTTACTTTTTTTTCTTTTTTTACTTTTTTTTTGTTTCATTTCTTTTTTTTCCTTTTTTCACTTTCTTTTGGTTTCATTTTTTTTTTTTTTTGCTGGTGCTCAGTTGAAATAATCAGCACCCCTGTGTGGTTTCCCCCCCAAATGGTCGCTTTCTGCACATCGTCATGAGTGATGTGTTTCCCCCTCTTGTTTGCTTTTGCTTTTGTTACCCACACGCGGTGCCGGCCTCATTGTCGTGCGTCCCACGGACTGCACGAGAGGAAGAGTGGAGGAGCAGGCCGGATGCCGCATGGAATGTGAAGAATTTTGTGTGGGCTCGTGGAACAATGTGTTTTTTTTGTTGTTGTTTTTCTGTGTGGACAGTATGTATGAACTCAAAAACACGGTCGTATTGTACTCCAGAGGAAACGAAATGAAACTCGCGCCAAATCGCTTTTTTTCCTTTTTTTTTGTTTTTATGTTTTTTTTCTTTGTTCTTTTTGGTAAATCGTTACACCTCTTTCCGTCTGTGCCGTGTTCACTGTCATTGTGTGTCTCCGTGTCCCTTTTATTGTCTCTCTGCTGGCTGTGCTTCCGAAATGCCTCCATTTCTTCTAATTTCTTTTCTGCTAGAGGCACCGATGGTCCGCGACGACGATTGTTTGTGTTCCCCATTGCGAGGGCACGGGGGTGACTGGGCGCCGGCCTGCTGAGTGCACTCGGGGGAGCGGATGGTGTGCGCCGTGCCTCACTGTGAGTGTGGGATGCCACCGCCACGGCCTGCTGTGAGGCGTGATGCCTATCCGTCGGGGAAGCGAGAAGTAAAGGACTGCGGCGTGTACTTGGATGCGTCACGTCCCTCTTGTTGCGGCCGTGGGTGTGCTGTGCCCATGGCCCTTCGTT
>NW_909834.1:0-1076 GCF_000209065.1 Trypanosoma cruzi | reverse complement strand
CAAATTTTTGTTTCCGATTGTGAATGGTGGGAGCCAGAGGCACTCTCTGTCAATATCTGTTTGCGTGTTCACACACTGGACACCAAACAAACCTGAATTATCCGCTGCTTGGAGGAATTTCGCGAGCTCTTGCCCACAAGGGTGCTGCACTCGGCTGATCGTTTTCGAGCGGCCGCTGCATCACACGTTGTGGTCTAAATTTTTGTTTCCGATTGTGAATGGTGGGAGTCAGAGGCACTCTCTGTCAATATCTGTTTGCGTGTTCACACACTGGACACCAAACAACCCTGAATTATCCGCTGCTTGGAGGAATTTCGCGAGCTCTTGCCCACACGGGTGCTGCACTCGGCTGATCGTTTTCGAGCGGCCGCTGCATCACACGTTGTGGTCTAAATTTTTGTTTCCGATTGTGAATGGTGGGGGTCAGAGGCACTCTCTGTCAATATCTGTTTGCGTGTTCACACACTGGACACCAAACAAACCTGAATTATCCGCTGCTTGGAGGAATTTCGCGAGCTCTTGCCCACACGGGTGCTGCACTCGGCTGATCGTTTTCGAGCGGCTGCTGCATCACACGTTGTGGTCCAAATTTTTGTTTCCGATTGTGAATGGTGGGAGTCAGAGGCACTCTCTGTCAATATCTGTTTGCGTGTTCACACACTGGACACCAAACAACCCTGAATTATCCGCTGCTTGGAGGAATTTCGCGAGCTCTTGCCCACACGGGTGCTGCACTCGGCTGATCGTTTTCGAGCGGCCGCTGCATCACACGTTGTGGTCCAAATTTTTGTTTCCGATTGTGAATGGTGGGAGTCAGAGGCACTCTCTGTCAATATCTGTTTGCGTGTTCACACACTGGACACCAAACAACCCTGAATTATCCGCTGCTTGGAGGAATTTCGCGAGCTCTTGCCCACACTGGTGCTGCACTCGGCTGATCGTTTTCGAGCGGCCGCTGCATCACACGTTGTGGTCCAAATTTTTGTTTCCGATTGTGAATGGTGGGAGTCAGAGACACTCTCTGTCAATATCTGTTTGCGTGTTCACACACTGGACACCAAACGACCCTGAACTAT
>NW_909833.1:0-1076 GCF_000209065.1 Trypanosoma cruzi | reverse complement strand
AAGCCCACATCAAACGGAAGACGCTTTCGCGACTTAGCAGAAGCAGAAAGAATAAAACTAACATAATTACGATGGAGGCTCCCGCCATCGCCATCGTCGTGATGGACGTTGTCTTGCAATCCGCCACACTTATCGACCCCAGTACCAAAAAAGAAACGTTCAACTCAAACAGGAAAAGGCACAAAACATGTATCATACGCACAAACGCCGAATACTTCTCTATAATTCGTTCCCTCTGATATCCAAAACAGGCAAAACCAAAGCAATTGATAGAGTCATACATTGCAAGGGCTCGAAGCATACGCAATATGGACACCAAAAATGTAAGAATGGCCGACGCCGTCAGGAGCCTAAAGAAGTGCTGCTTCGGAGTCGGGAGAAGTTTCTTATTGTCGACAACCACAATCGATTGATAAATAAATTGTGGCATCGCCACGCAAAGGGCAAAACAAAGACTAGATAAAACCTGAGCAGCAACAATATCGTGTAGAATGACAACATACTTTCCACACCGATTGGCCTTTCGGTATCGCACATACGTGAAGATACTAACCAAGTTGTACAGCGGTACCACCGGCACCACGAGAAGGTGCGGAGAGGGAAAGGCACAAATCATCTTGCCATACACAGCGTTCCTTGCCTTTCCACGCATCAAAAATATCATGCCAATAAGGTGCGCTGCGTACCCGATACCATACACAAGGGCTGTGTAGTATCCAAATACACCTTCAAACCTCTCATCATTGAGAGTGACCCATTCTATCAAGGCAAGAATAATGCCGGTGATGCAAAAAATCTCCAAAACCGTGCTTAAAATCATAGTGAAAAAATCAAAGTAACAGGTCGAGTGAACATAATTTAAACGAATAGAATTGAGTCGACCGGGTGGTAAAACATGTGGGTACTCGCACAAGAGCTTCAAAAACTCAAATCCACTATCCTTCATAACCGCATAACGCTCTGGGCTAAGACGTACAAAATTCAGTTTCAGCAGTGACGGAAGGTATTCATAGAAGCTCAGTGAAACTCTACCAGATTCAGAGGAAATAACAGTGTCTACACAACGCTGAATCTCC
>NW_909832.1:0-1076 GCF_000209065.1 Trypanosoma cruzi | reverse complement strand
TCAGGGTTGTTTGGTGTCCAGTGTGTGCACACGCAAACATACATTGAAAGAGAGTGTCTCTGACTCCCGCCATTCATAATTCGAAACAAAAATTTAGACCACAGCGTGTGGTGCAGCAGCCGCTCGAAAACGATCCGCCGACTGCAGCACCATTGTGGGCAAGAGCTCGCGAAACTCCTCCAAGAAGCGGATAATTCAGGGTTGTTTGGTGTCCAGTGTGTGCACACGCAAACATACATTGAAAGAGAGTGTCTCTGACTCCCGCCATTCATAATTCAAGACAAAAATTTAGACAACAACGTGTGGTGCAGCAGCCGCTCGAAAACGATCCGCCGACTGCAGCACCCTTGTGGGCAAGAGCTCGCGAAATTCCTCCAAGAAGCGGATAATTCAGGGTTGTTTGGTGTCCAGTGTGTGCACACGCAAACATACATTGAAGGAGAGTGTCTCTGACTCTCGCCATTCATAATTCGAAACAAAAATTTAGACCACAGCGTGTGGTGCAGCAGCCGCTCGAAAACGATCCGCCGAGTGCAGCACCATTGTGGGCAAGAGCTCGCGAAACTCCTCCAAGAAGCGGATAATTCAGGGTTGTTTGGCGTCCAGTGTGTGCACACGCAAACATACATTGAAAGAGAGTGTCTCTGACTCCCGCCATTCATAATTCGAAACAAAAACATAGACCACAACGTGTGGTGCAGCAGCCGCTCGAAAACGATCCGCCGAGTGCAGCACCCTTGTGGGCAAGAGCTCGCGAAATTCCTCCAAGAAGCGGATAATTCAGGGTTGTCTGGTGTCCAGTGTGTGCACACGCAAACATACATTGAAAGAGAGTGTCTCTGACTCCCGCCATTCATAATTCGAAACAAAAATTTAGACCACAGCGTGTGGTGCAGCAGCCGCTCGAAAACGATCCGCCGACTGCAGCACCCTTGTGGGCAAGAGCTCGCGAAATTCCTCCAAGCAGCGGATAATTCAGGGTTGTTTGGTGTCCCAGTGTGTGCACACGCAAACATACATTGAAAGAGAGTGTTCTCTGACTCCCGCCATTCATAATCGAAACAAAAACATAGACC
>NW_909831.1:0-1076 GCF_000209065.1 Trypanosoma cruzi | reverse complement strand
TGCTTGGAGGAATTTCACGAGCTCTTGCCCACACGGGTGCTGCAGTCGGCTGATCGTTTTCGAGCGGCTGCTGCATCACACGTTGTGGTCCAAATTTTTGTTTCCAATTATGAATGATGGGAGTCAGAGGTACTCTCTGTCAATATCTGTTTGCGTGTTCACACACTGGACACCAAACAACCCTGAACTATCCGCTGCTTGGAGGAATTTCGCGAGCTCTTGCCCACAAGGGTGCTGCACTCGGCTGATCGTTTTCGAGCGGCTGCTGCATCACACGTTGTGGTCCAAATTTTTGTTTCCGATTGTGAATGATGGGAGTCAGAGACACTCTCTGTCAATATCTGTTTGCGTGTTCACACACTGGACACCAAACAACCCTGAATTATCCGCTGCTTGGAGGAATTTCGCGAGCTCTTGCCCACAAGGGTGCTGCACTCGGCTGATCGTTTTCGAGCGGCTGCTGCATCACACGTTGTGGTCCAAATTTTTGTTTCCGATTGTGAATGATGGGAGTCAGAGACACTCTCTGTCAATATCTGTTTGCGTGTTCACACACTGGACACCAAACAACCCTGAACTATCCGCTGCTTGGAGGAATTTCACGAGCTCTTGCCCACACGGGTGCTGCAGTCGGCTGATCTTTTTCGAGCGGCCGCTGCATCACACGTTGTGGTCCAAATTTTTGTTTCCGATTGTGAATGGTGGGAGTCAGAGACACTCTCTGTCAATATCTGTTTGCGTGTTCACACACTGGACACTAAATAACCCTGAATTATCCGCTGCTTGAAGGAATTTCGCGAGCTCTTGCCCACAAGGGTGCTGCACTCGGCTGATCGTTTTCGAGCGGCTGCTGCATCACACGTTGTGGTCCAAATTTTTGTTTCCGATTGTGAATGGTGGGAGTCAGAGACACTCTCTGTCAATATCTGTTTGCGTGTTCACACACTGGACACCAAACAACCCTGAATTATCCGCTGCTTGGAGGAATTTCGCGAGCTCTTGCCCACAAGGGTGCTGCACTCGGCTGATCGTTTTCGAGCGGCTGCTGCTCCACACGTTGTGGTCCAAATTTTTGG
>NW_909830.1:0-1076 GCF_000209065.1 Trypanosoma cruzi | reverse complement strand
GTGCGCCCACTGCCACGCTCAACAAAGTAGGAAAAAAGGAAGGGGAAAAAAGAGAAGAGGCGTAAAGCATCTGAAGGGACGCAAAAACACAAATGCACAGCAGGGGTCCACGGCGGAAAGCAATAACAAATCAAACAACATTCATTTAAAAACAAAACAAAAAATTTCCCGTTCCTCACATTTTAACCCCACGCACAAAAAAGAAAAAAAAAAAGATTTCCTCCACTACTGTTCCACACACACAAAAAAAAAAAAAAAGAAAGTCGTCCTCTATTACTGTTCCACACAAATAAAAATAAAAAAGAAAAAGTCGTCCTCTATTACTGTTCCAAACAAAAACAAAAACAAAAAAGCGGCTGCTTACCGTGTGGCCATACCAAGCTGTATTTTTTTTTTATTTTGCCCAAAAAGAAAATTAAATAATTACATGTCTTTCAACCGTCTGACCCTCCATGTGTCCGCACATAGTTTATATTTCATGGGGTCATCTGCGCGTTGCTGCTCCCCTCAGCCCTCTCATCGGCGCGTGAGTGCGGCCCGCAGAGCACAGTCACTCGTTTGTGCGAGGACTGAGAGAAGCACGCAGACATGACGGCAGTCGCGTCTCTCCATCGGAAGTGTGAGCGCAGCAAAAAAAAAAAAAAAAAAAAAAAACACGGCGGCAGGGTGTGGCTGTGTGTGTGGCGCTACGGGTGTCTGCCCGCCCTGGCCCCAAAGAAAACAAAACAAGAGGGAAAGAAATGTGTGCTCCGCCCCACAGGCCCTCGTCGCACGCCCACACGTCACGGCTCCCTCAGCGCGTCGTTCGTCGCGGCCCCTCCTCATGCGTGCAGCAGGCGAGGCGCACAGGGCCGTCGTCATGAGCATGTCGGTGGGTGTGCGAGTGGAGCAGTTGGGAGGGAAACACACGGCACCCCTCACAGGAAGAGCGCAGCAAGAAGCAATTAAAAAGAGGGAAGAGTAGTAAAAAAGAAAAATTCCATGGTGGTTGCCCTAAATCATCAAGCAAAAGGGAAGGAAAGTAATTAAGAAAAAAAAAAGAAATTATTCTCTGCGTAGTAAAATATATTCCTAGC
>NW_909829.1:0-1076 GCF_000209065.1 Trypanosoma cruzi | reverse complement strand
GGGGCAAGAGCTCGCGAAATTCCTCCAAGCAGCGGATAATTCAGGGTTGTTTGGTGTCCAGTGTGTGAACACGCAAACAGATATTGACAGAGAGTGCCTCTGACTCCCACCATTCACAATTGGAAACAAAAATTCAGACCACAACGTGTGATGCAGCAGCCGCTCGAAAACGATTAGCCGAGTGCAGCACCCGTGTGGGCAAGAGCTCGCGAAATTCCTCCAAGCAGCGGACAATTCAGGGTTGTTTGGTGTCCAGTGTGTGAACACGCAAACAGATATTGACAGAGAGTGTCTCTGACTCCCACCATTCATAATTGGAAACAAAAATTTAGACCACAACGTGTGATGCAGCGACCGCTCGAAAACGATTAGCCGAGTGCAGCACCCGTGTGGGCAAGAGCTCGCGAATCCTCCAAGCAGCGGATAATTCAGGGTTGTTGGTGTCCAGTGTGTGAACACGCAAACAGATATTGACAGGGAGTGTCTCTGACTCCCACCATTCATAATCGGAAACAAAAATTTAGACCACAACGTGTGATGCAGCAGCCGCTCGAAAACGATTAGCCGAGTGCAGCACCCGTGTGGGCAACAGCTCGCAAAATTCCTCCAAGCAGCGGATAGTTCAGGGTTGTTTGGTGTCCAGTGTGTGAACACGCAAACAGATATTGACAGGGAGTGTCTCTGACTCCCACCATTCATAATCGGAAACAAAAATTTAGACCACAACGTGTGATGCAGCAGCCGCTCGAAAACGATTAGCCGAGTGCAGCACCCGTGTGGGCAAGAGCTCGCGAAATTCCTCCAAGCAGCCGACAATTCAGGGTTGTTTGGTGTCCAGTGTGTGAACACGCAAACAGATATTGACAGAGACTGCCTCTGACTCCCACCATTCACAATCGGAAACAAAAATTTAGACCACAACGTGTGATGCAGCGACCGCTCGAAAACGATTAGCCGAGTGCAGCACCCGTGTGGGCAAGAGCTCGCGGAATTCCTCCAAGCAGCGGATAGTTCAGGGTTGTTTGGTGTCCAGTGTGTGAACACGCAAACAGATATTGACAGAGACTGCCTCTGAC
>NW_909828.1:0-1076 GCF_000209065.1 Trypanosoma cruzi | reverse complement strand
TTGGGAAATTTTTGGGTGGAACGGAGCAGCTGTGCAAAATTCGATTCTCCACGTCTTCACCGATCACAGCCGCGACAAAGCGTAGCGTGGGTCCCATTTCCATGCGATTTGAGATTCCGCAGTACAGTTTCTCGGGTCTGTGCATCAGAGTGCTTCGTCTCGAGGAACGCAGCAACTCGTACAATCCAACACGTTGGATTCGTAACGTGACACTTGCGAACTCGTACGTTTTTCGCACCTGCTGATTCAAATTGGATCTCTGTGGTCTATCTCGTTATCGATTTACTTTTCCTGTTTATTATTATTATTATTGTCGTTGTTTTTCCGTGTGCGTGTGCGTGTTGTTGCTGCTGCTGCTTCCAACTGAATGGCTTGATCACGTTTTCTCCATCGCGTGCGTTATGACCGTACGCCTCACCCACCCGTTCCCATCCTTTTTTTATTATTATTCTTTTGCCCTTTTCCCCTTTTACGGCTTTGACTTTTTCAACTGCACCGGGCACGGGGATTCATCAAGGAAGGAAACGGCGGGGCGAACTTTGGTGCCCATGACGACGGTGCCACAGTTTTGTGTTGAGCCAACACCGCAACTGCGCATGGGCGTTGACTACCGATGGGATCCTCTTTTTTTTCGTGTACCTTCCCCACGAGGCCCGAGGGTTGATGCGTCGCGCGCGGCGCCGGCAGAACGCGAGGGCGGCGTTTTGCATGTGAAGGAGCAGCAGCGAACCAATGAACGGGGCGGCTCAACCGATATGGCACCGCATCTTACCGGTGGGACACCACGCAACCAAGCAAGTACTAGCCCTCGGGTGCGTTGGCGCCGGGAGTCGACCGGCGATAACGGCCGCGGCTCGCTAAGGATGCTGCGCGCGGAGGATTTTCGGGGTGACCGCGTGTTGCCTTGCCAAAAGAAAAACATTTCTCCCCGAACGACGATCCGGCCGCCATCGCGTTCCTCGTCCCCCTCGCTTTTCCCGGCTACGCGCAATAGGAGTGAGCGGTCAAGTCCCGCAGTATCCAGGGGGGCGAAAACACGTCCAGCCACAGCCCGGCGGGCGATGCCATTGCATTTC
>NW_909826.1:0-1076 GCF_000209065.1 Trypanosoma cruzi | reverse complement strand
TGATTGCCTCGGGGAACGGACATTGGAACGCCTCCCAAGTGTAGCAGAATAAAATGGCTTTTTGAGGCTGATGTTGGCGTCGAGGGATAATATTTTGCCAATATTTTTTTGGATGGCTTGCTTTGAAATCGTTCACGGAGAGTGCCTTTGCCAAGGCAATAGCGACGAAACTCACGGAGTTTGAGCCGCCAACAGGACGTCAAGCAAAGCCCTGCGTCTTGAGGTTGGCCCTGAATTGCATCCCAAGGGAGATGAGGGTTTGCTGCCGAATGAATATGAAAAAACGATCCGTAAAATAAAGTACGGGGTGCTGCACACACCGTGGGCCACAAACTTTCCGCTGGTGGACGCCTTTTTTTCTCGGAGTCCAATCCAATGACGGTGGTTGGGCTGCGGATGACTACGGCGGGTGGGCGCCACACCACCGCCAGCACTGTGCGGCAGTTCACTGAGTGCCTGGCGGCATATTTTAATGGTTGGGAGGAGTTATCCCGAGACATGTCGTGGGATATTATTTATGTGCAGCAGGCAGACAGCACGCCGATGAATGGCTGGCAGAGATGTGATGTCGTCGACTCCAATAATGTGAGCGAGGAAGAAAGCAAGGGGATTGCGGCGTTCTGGGAGGAAGAGGTGCGCCAGTACCAAGTGTCAATATCATCCAGAGACTTTTGAAGAGACGAAGCTGACCGAAGTGAGGAATAACCGTCGAAATAGGAAAACAAATTGGGGAAAGGGGCAATTTTGATTTGTGGTAAAGAAATATTGTGGGAGTTATATATTTTTGGATACTTTTTTATGTGCATGCGGTGCGGGTGCACCAGCCCCATGCGGCAGCACCGCGCACAGATGCCAAAATGTCCAACGCTATCGAACTTAACGGTGACCGAAGAAATTAGGGAGGGAGCGGGGTTGTTTGGCTTCTGGTGAAAAACATTGGGTGATCTTTATATGGTATGCTGATTGTGTGTGGGTACGAGGCGTAATTGGAGAATTGCCCCGGTATGAGGGAATCATTGTGGCTGGCGGTGTCACGGCGTTACTGCATTGTCCATTTTCTTCTATTGTGTTTGAAG
>NW_909824.1:0-1075 GCF_000209065.1 Trypanosoma cruzi | reverse complement strand
TCCGCTGCTGGAGGAATTTCGCGAGCTCTTGCCCACACGGGTGCTGCACTCGGCTGATCGTTTCGAGCGGCCGCTGCATCACACGTTGTGGTCCAAATTTCTGTTTCCAATTGTGAATGGTGGGAGTCAGAGACACTCTCTGTCAATATCTGTTTGCGTGTTCACACACTGGACACCAAACAACCCTGAATTATCCGCTGCTTGGAGGAATTTCGCGAGCTCTTGCCCACACGGGTGCTGCGCTCGGCTGATCGTTTTCGAGCGGTCGCTGCATCACACGTTGTGGTCCAAATTTTTGTTTCCAATTGTGAATGGTGGGAGTCAGAGACACTCTCTGTCAATATCTGTTTGCGTGTTCATGCACTGGACACCAAACAACCCTGAACTATCCGCTGCTTGGAGGAATTTCGCGAGCTCTTGCCCACACGGGTGCTGCACTCGGCTGATCGTTTTCGAGCGGTCGCTGCATCACACGTTGTGGTCCAAATTTTTGTTTCCGACTGCGAATGGTGGGAGTCAGAGGCACTCTCTGTCAATATCTGTTTGCGTGTTCACACACTGGACACCAAACAACCCTGAACTATCCGCTGCTTGGAGGAATTTCGCGAGCTCTTGCCCACACGGGTGCTGCACTCGGCTGATCGTTTTCGAGCGGCCGCTGCATCACACGTTGTGGTCCAAATTTTTGTTTCCGACTGTGAATGGTGGGAGTCAGAGGCACTCTCTGTCAATATCTGTTTGCTTGTCCGTACACTGGACACCAAACAACCCTGAACTATCCGCTGCTTGGAGGAATTTCGCGAGCTCTTGCCCACAAGGGTGCTGCACTCGGCTGATCGTTTTCGAGCGGCCGCTGCATCACACGTTGTGGTCCAAATTTTTGTTTCCGACTGCGAATGGTGGGAGTCAGAGACACTCTCTGTCAATATCTGTTTGCGTGTTCACACACTGGACACCAAACAACCCTGAACTATCCGCTGCTTGGAGGAATTTCGCGAGCTCTTGCCCACACGGGTGCTGCACTCGGCTGATCGTTTTCGAGCGGCCGCTGCATCACACGTTGTGGTCCAAATTT
>NW_909823.1:0-1075 GCF_000209065.1 Trypanosoma cruzi | reverse complement strand
TTTCGCCTGGAGTTCGGGCCCGGCCTTGGAAATCTCCATCACAGTTTCAGGGCCAATGGCATCCATCACTGCCGAGAATTTTTTGTTTTCAATGTCAGCGAGTTCCGCTTCCAACTTATGAGCCAATGCAACTCGCTGGGCCTCGTATTCATGTTGTAATTCCCGTTTCATACGCTCCACCTCTGCCAAGATATTATTTGTAATTTCATCCTTCTTTGCGCGAATACGTGCGGCTTCTAGTGTCGCCTCTTGCTCCACACTTGCTGCCTTTGCGGTGGCATCCGCAATGGACCGTACACGACCAGAACTTTGCATGGCAAGACTGCGCGTCTCGGCTTCCAGTAACACTCTTCGCTGTATTTCATTTTCAACCTGGTCCTGCATCTTTTGCCGTTCAAGCAACCCTCGGGAGTGTTGCTCACGTGCCAGTGCAATTTGTTGCGCATTGGACTCCTGCGCCTGAGTGGAGATTTCAATTGCAATTTTAACGGACTTCTGAAGGCCTTCACGGGTACGTGAGTCAAGAACCTCCATTCGCTGCGTGTCCACAGATGTGACAACAAAGTTATTCGCCTCGAAACGGAGTTCCGTCTTTGTACCTCCACTTACCGGATCCACCCCAAACACGGCTTCCTGTAATATCTTGGCGCTGTTTTTATGAAATTGTTGAAACGGCAATGATGCCACTGCTGCGCGGATGCGTCCTGCGATAAAGGAACAGGTATCCGCGACAAAGTCGCCCACGCTGAAGCATTTCCCTGCAGCCAATTCATCGCCGGGGGTAACATCAAAGTACCAGGCATAACACAGCTGCAAGGCAAGTTGGGCATGATCCCGTGTCTCCACATGCACAATATCCGTCATATTGGAAGGTCCAAGAAACAAATGCAGTGATTTGATGTAATTTGATTCCTTCGGGAGGCAGTTACCTGGATTATCAAAATGCCACAAATCCCCCGAGAGTGTGATGACAGTAAACTCCTCATCGGGCTCCAACAAAACACGCTCCGGCCCAAAAATCGTCCGAGTCTCTAATGTTCTGTAATTGTAGACCTGTGTCACATTCTAGGTGGAA
>NW_909822.1:0-1075 GCF_000209065.1 Trypanosoma cruzi | reverse complement strand
ATTGGGACGCCCGGGATCGGGAAGTCGATGGGTGCCGGTTCGTACCTCCTCTACCAGCTGCTGCACTGCGACGTCGAGAAACTCCCTGTGGTAGTCTACAGTTTTGGTGGAAGTACGACGTACGTGTGTGACAAGGCCATCAAGACGGTGACAAGATACGTGGGTAGAGGAGCATCCACGGACGTTTTGTGGGATTGTGGGATTGTGTGATGAAAGGTGTTTATTATCTACTGTGTGACAGAGAAAGGAACACCGCCAGAGGAATATTTTGTGTCTAGCACCGGATGGGGCATGATTGTGGTGTCACCCCCAAACGTGGGCAACTGTGATGAATGGGAGACGCAAGTAAAAGCCGGGCGGACCAGTGTGAAGTACTCGACGAGATGGATGTGAAGGCGATGTGCGCCTGGATGAAGCGCGATGGTACTACAGATGGGCAAGCGGAATACTGGAAGATGGTCAAAGAACGCATGGAAAAAGTGGGGCCGATTCCACGTTACATCTTCGACGCGAATGAGTTCATTGCACACTCCGCTGCCACTGAGGAATCCTTGGAAGGGATCAATTTCCGGGATGGTGAAAGGCACTTTACACATGGGGGAGTGAGACTGTGATATTCTGGGGATCCGCCTCAAAAGCTGGTGAGGGTTGCCCGAGCAAGAGGAGAAGTCGGTGCTGAGGGATTTCTCAACGCACCGATATCTGTTTGCCTCTGGCGTCGAATACCGCACTATTTTGGGAGACGTGATGAGTGATGGGGATTCAGTTCTGTTGCTAGTATTGGGGAAGAGGAATACTGTTTCGTCTGAATGTGTGGAAGGTTTGGCTTGCGCGCATTAATTTTTTTGGGGAGTTTTTCAGTGCATTAGTAGAGGACCTGAAGGAGCTGAGGCCACCAGCACGCCGTGGAGGACAGTGCGCAGAGCTGAAGGCGATTCTGAGGGACACCCCGCCGAGTCTTATGCGTATTGCTTTGCATGGAATACCATACAAATACTAAATATAAGCATCGGCTGCTGTGCATACCGGCGGTTGGAGCCTTTTTGCTGGTGGACGGCTTTTTCTTCGTGGAGTC
>NW_909821.1:0-1075 GCF_000209065.1 Trypanosoma cruzi | reverse complement strand
GCAAGGAGGCTGAGCAAGTCATCGTAAACTTCAATAGAAGGCTTCAGGACCAGTTCTCGACAATTCAGGTGCAGAAAGCACAGCTAGACCTCCTGCAACAAGAAGCAACAAGAGCATCTGTGGCAATCACACCGTCCAAAGCAGCGCCTGTTGACAGTCGCCCGGAAGGAGGAAATGGAGACAAGGAAACAAAAAATGGAATGCCCCCCGAAACGCCAGGCGTAGCAGAAACAACCATGGCGACGCAACACAAGGAGGCACAGGCTGTACGAGAAACCGTTCAAGCGGTGCCAGAGGAAAACGTCAAATCACAGGTCGAAGACAGGGGAAAAACGCACAAAACAGAAGGTGAATTACCCCAATTTCCGCAACAGCTGTCGGCGGCGCATGCAGCGATTGACCAGCTGTCCGCCGAGCGCAGCGCACAGGCAGAACGTGTGGCGGAGCTGACGGCAGCCGTTGCCCGTCTGGAGAGCAGTGCGGATGCCCCTGAGCGTGTGGTGGAGGCGCTTAGCGCGGAGCTGCGTGAGACACAGGACCGCCTCCGCCAGGCCGAGGAAGAAGCCAGCCAGCTTGCTCAGAGAATTGGCAGCTCGGAGGGACTTCGTGAGTCCGCTGTTGCGACTCGGTCCGCCGAAACCTCGCTTGCAGTACGGCTGTCGTCTGCGCTGAAGGCACTGGAGCAGCTTGCTGAGGAGCGTGAGACCTTGGCTCGGGGCTCCGCTGAGCTCGAGGAACGTGTGAGGGAGCTTGAGCACGAACTGCGGGACGCGGAGAACTCTTTGTGTGTGAAGGAAAGTGAGTTGTTGAAGTTGGGCGAGGAGTGTAGTGCCAATAGTGCTTTGTTGTCAAATGCGTTAGCGGCTGTGGATCAGGTTGTTCAAGAGCATGCATCGGCGGAGACGTCTTTTGAGGAGCAGACATCGAGTCTCGTTAAAACATTTGAGGTGTTGCATGGACAGTTCCTGTTGACAAAGAAAGGGTTTGAGGAGCAGTGGGAACGGAGGGCTGAGGCATGTACCGCGGAATTGTTGGCTGCGAGACGGAGTGCCCAACGGGCGAATGAGGCTAGCAA
>NW_909820.1:0-1075 GCF_000209065.1 Trypanosoma cruzi | reverse complement strand
CCCATTGTATATATTTCATGCACACCCATGCAGGCCGTTTGGTGCTCTCTTTTGCACGACACGCACCGCTGCCGTCCTGCCTGGCTGCATGGGCGGAGCACCGTAACTGTTTCTGTTTTGTTTTTATTGCATTGAGTGGGCGACCTTTCTCTCTCTCTCTCTCTCCCCCTGTGTGTGTGTTTTGCTTTACGGGAGCAATGAGAGTGTGTGCGCTGGTCGTCCCACGCTTCGGCTTTTTGTTTTGTTTTTCATTGTTTTGTGGTTGAGAGCACCCATTCCGCGGGCTGCGTGTGTGATGATATGAGTAATTTGTGCGTGTGTGCTATCTGCCTCTCTCTGCCGTTGCTTTCTTCTGACTCTCTTGTGGCGCACAGCTGCTCTGCAATTATAGGCGCTGCCAAACACACAAGCACATGCACACACATGCCGTGTTTAAAACGCTGAGAATGCACGCACGCACAGGATTGTGGCTGCGGAGGCCCTCGCGAGGGGCGAAGAAGCCTGCGTTTTGTTTTTTTGACATGTTGCTCGGTGTGTGCTGACGCGTGACGAATAACAACACGCCCCAATAAGCAGAAAAGAAGTAAAACAAAATGGCGCTGAGCGGCACAGCGGTAAGCCAAAAATACGCAATCACCAATAAAAAAGCCGGCGATCACCCAGCAGGCACATCAAGCCTCCTAAAACCAACCTGGGATAGACAAAAAAAAGGGGGCAATCATAGAAAACAAAGATCCGCCCCCCTCCCCAAACAGGAAAAGCATTAAAAAAAAACGCGATCCTGTTTTTTGTCCTTAATGCCGGGGTTGGCCGCCGCAAGGAATAAAAAAGAGTAGGGCGGTGGCCCCGGACGAGAGATACATGACGACGTGTCGAATTATCCAAGTTGCAGCGGCTGCCCCGGACGAGAGATACATGACGACGTGTCGAATTATCCAAGTTGCGGCGGTCCGCCCCGAACGAGAGATACATGACAACGAATCGATGTATCCACGCTGCGGCGACGGCCCCGTACGAGAAAAATATGACGACGAATCGAAGTATTCACGCTGCGGCTGCGGCCCCGTACGAGAGA
>NW_909819.1:0-1075 GCF_000209065.1 Trypanosoma cruzi | reverse complement strand
CATCAACCTGCAACAAGCAATTAATAATTCCGCGTGGTGCACGTCACAGAAGGGCGTGATCAATTTTGCCACTCGCACTGGATGCACGGTCGAACAGGTTCAGCGCGTCTGAGCGGGTGTCACCGGACATGGGCTGCAGCGGTGCGGGTGGTCGGTACGACGACGCAGCGGTGGTGTCTGTGGCGTACGACAACAACGTCACGTCGCGTGGCTTTTGCACGTCCTCGTCGCCATCCTCGTCATCGCGCAGCAGCGCCTCCAGCCCTCCACGCCACGGCTCGCGCAGCTCCTGCCAGTGGCGGTCCTCCGCGTACCACACAACGACGCCGTACACAGCGACCGCAAGCAGCACAGTCGTCAGCAGCAGCACGATGGCCGCGTACGCCCTCGCACCGCCGTCGCTCGGCGCAAGGTGGTTGGCCGCGCTGACCACGCACAGCACCGCAAGCAGCACAAAGCTCGCCGCGTGCATCACCGTCAGGAAGGCCGAGCGCATCATGTTCGTGAAGGCAACCACGCCCGCACCCGCAAGCAGCACAGCAGCCATGCAGAAGTACTGGACGTGGCAGTCTCCCACGGGCGGGTGCACAGCCGCAATCAGGCCCACCACACACAGCACCGACAGCTGGAACACGCACCAGTACACGTGGCTGCCCTTCATGTTCGTCAGCATGCTGCCGTACATCCGCTGCTGCGCCGCGGGGTGCCAATACCCGACGGGGTACAGCAGGCGCTCGTGCAGCGGCTTCCTCGAAAACTGCCAGTACCTCGTGAAGCTCGCGCCCGTGTGGCGGGCAATCAAGTAGCACACGCCAGCAGGGAACGCCACACCGTACAGCACGCCAACGACGCCAATCACGCGGTGCTGCACGCGGGCGTCGGGCATCGCCAGTGCAAGCACGGAGCCGAAGAAAATGCCGAGGTGCATCGCGTGCGCCACGACGTACGTCAGGCTCGGGAAGCGCATCGCCGCCCACGCAGTCGCCGCGTCCACGCCGCGCCACCGCTGGAAGGCCGCCGTCACACCGCAGTGCACGCACCCGAACACAGCGGCGAGCAGCGCGTTGCCCACACA
>NW_909818.1:0-1075 GCF_000209065.1 Trypanosoma cruzi | reverse complement strand
GCAGCTACGTTGCATAGCGCATAAAGAGGCGGGATCATCTCCACATGACCTACGCACGTTCGTCATTGGATACGGTGCTTCCAAATTACGATATGGCAGCGAGCTCATATGGGCAGTAGCGACGGATTCAGCGAAGAATGAGATGCAGAAGACGTATGCAACCCTGGCACGCATTGTCAGTGGAGTTCCGAGCACTGTCGACCCGGAATCCGCGCTTCTAGAGGCTAATATGCCGCCGCTCCATGTCCTTTGCCTGCGCGCGCGGCTCTCCATATTTGAGAACACACGCGCATGCCAGGTGGACTGGATGCGGAGACCCCCGCCTGAGCCACCGCCTCGCGCAGGTTTCCGCATCTCGCCATTATCTCGGGACGAGCTATATGCCTTCGTAGACGCATACACAAAGGACTATGGCATCACTCAGAGCTCACCACGCGAAGAGCGGTTCTTTCGCAGCTCCATTCCTCCCTGGTTTGCGGCCTCCGCACACCGGGTCACCATTGGCGTGGAACTTCCGATAGACCACTCAATAACTGACGAGGAAGAGCTGACAAGGGAAAAGCGCAGAGTCAGCGAAGAGGCTCTAGCGCTGCACAGCCATCGTTCGTGGATACTCGCGACGGATGGCGGTGTCGACGTTCCCAAGTCAGCCGGGGTTGGAATACTGCTTTCATCCCTCAATTCATCGGAGATAATAGAAAAGGCCAGTATAAACTGCGGTGCACGCCCATGCAGCTACAGGACGGAATCCCGTGCGCTGCTTCTAGCCCTAGAGAAGCTGATTATCCCTCGTATCCAGCACAGGCGTAAAACCCTGCTTGTGGTTACAGACAGTCAGTCTCTTCTTGCGGCTTTAAATAAGGGCCCGCTCAGTCAGACAGACTGGACGGAGGATCAGATCTGGCAGCGTCTCTTGACACTGACGTGTGCTGGCTGGTCCGTGCACCTGCAGTTTTGTTACGGACATTGCGGAGCATATGCTAACGAGCTTGCAGATCAGTATGCGGCGCAGACCATGGCAACCGGACAATAAACGGAAACATGGGATGGGCATCTATGTGGCATACGGACCTGC
>NW_909817.1:0-1075 GCF_000209065.1 Trypanosoma cruzi | reverse complement strand
GATTCATTTCTGTGCATATTTTCTTTCCCTTCTTATCTCCCTTTCGGTTTTTGGTCGTTAGTGTTGAGCTTTAACTGAATCCAGCTACGAGGACAAGGAGAAACAATGCCTGGTTTGCGCAGGAGAGCGCACGGTGCTAAAGAGGGGTGTCAGGCGACTGCACTGCCGCAGGGAGATCGTCGGAGGAGAAGAGCGAGACGGAGTTTGAGGGTGACACAGATCAACCCGCTGTGGCTCGCGGAAGAGCGGAGGAAGCGCAGTGCTCGCAGTGGAGCATGAGCAGCAGCGTAAAGGACATCCTGCAGGAGAGAACCACGGGCACAGCCAACATGAAGCTAAATGATTTTCTTCCTAGGGAATCGGGCGAGGAGTGGGTTGTCAATAGAAATGGGAACTACTCCATGGAGATGTTTTTCTTTGAAATCCAGGATGTTTATCCAAGACGAAGTGTTATTGGGCATGACAACGGCATTGCCGTGTTAAGAAGAGCTGGATGAGGAAAATACTATTGGAGGCTATTTATGAATTTGAAGGAGAAGGCGTTTCCTTTCCTGAGGAGTGGAGGGACCTTGAAAGAAAGGATACGGTTACCCCTCTTGCAAGGGGAAACTGCACGCAGTCTTCTTTTGAGCACTGACGGAAGACGAAAAGGAGAGGCAAGGGGCAGAATGAAAGGACGCTAGAGGATCATACGAGTCTTTGTAAAATGCGAGGTGGAGCCGTGCGGTGGAACTTCCTGACAGCGAGAAAACGAAAACGGGAACGGGAATGAAGGTGGAGGAGGGAAAACCGAAACAGTCATGGACGTACAAGGCAGTTGGCGTGACTCTCGAAAAGGATGACGGTGTGCAGCAATCCGGTGCACCGCGTCCCAGGCTGATGGTGCTCACCTCGGACAAGGCATGGCCGTGCTCGTGGAAGGAGAGCAAATTCACTCGTGACTGCCATGTGAACTGTGAGGTGGAGCGAGTGTGGCAGATCGTCAAGGGCGATCTCACCGAATGGTTCAGTCCTCACGGTGAGACCTACTTTACGCCTGGGCGGCGTGTTTTGATTGGGACGCCCCGGGATTGGG
>NW_909816.1:0-1075 GCF_000209065.1 Trypanosoma cruzi | reverse complement strand
TGACCGTTGGGCAAAACCCCAAGAAGAAAGACGCACACCCACGGAGTGCTCACAGTTTGCTCCCCCAAACGGGAAAAAAAACAAAACAGATTCACAAGAAACCCACTTCCCCCGCATCCCCCATCCCATCCCCAAGAACCATCAGTAATGACATTTGGGGCGCATGTCAACAGCACCCCGTTTCACGGGCTCGTTTCGACTTCCCAGCGCCGACCACCCACATCAGCGCTGCGCTGCGGGAGCGGAAGGCGGTGCAAAACAAATTCACAAACAAAATCAATACAACGCAGCATCCACTACAATCCGCTCCACGAGAAAAAGCGGCAATGATGACGGTAGCAACACACAAACACAAAGACAACGCCTCAGCGGTGCGGCCACGCAACAAACCCGTAGCAATGTCACCACCACCAGTACCATCCAAAATGCGATCCCTTCCACCTCCCAGACACACCGCAGTGCTCGTTGAGGCAAAGCAACACGGGGAGTCTCGGGGAGAAACATGCGCCTGTTTCACTCACTGTAGAAGACACGTACTTCTGCATCCGCCACCCCCCACCTGGCACCGACATCCCTTCCTCAGCCCAAATTCCGCAACAGCCACCGCCGCCTCCCTACACTCACCCTCAGTCGGGTGCTCAACCGCGCCGCATCTCTACCAGCCACCCATCAACACCCTGTCTGCGTGTTGCACGCAAATAATCTCCCACGACATTTCTCGGGATAACTCCTCCCAACCATCAAAATATGCCGCCAGACGCTCATTGCACTACCTCACAGTGCCGGCGGTGGTGCTATGCTCACCCGCCGTAGCCATCCGCAGCCCAACCAGCGTCTTCCGCGGCGAATCAACAAAGAAAAAAAGCCGTCCACCAGCCAAAAGGTTTCGACCTCTGGAATGTACAGCACCCCGCACTCTACATCAGTCTTCTGGTAACGGTGTTCCACAGACGGGAAAAAATTGTGCCCGGTGGAGCCCTCCTGTGAGCACACCTCCGGCGCACAGCGGTGTCACTGAAGTCGTGTTGGTGGCCTCAGCCCCTCCAGTTTGATTCCTACTGCAGTCATGGAATCC
>NW_909815.1:0-1075 GCF_000209065.1 Trypanosoma cruzi | reverse complement strand
GATGGTGGGAATCTGTCGAAGGGGATGTCTGCCGATGGCTGCAGCGATCCCTCCGTCGTGGAGTGGAAGGACAAACTCATGATGATGACTGCGTGTGGTGATGGCCGCCGCAGGGTGTACGAGTCCGGCGACAAGGGGAATACGTGGACGGAGGCACTCAGGACACTCTCGCGCGTGTGGGGCAACAAACAAAAGGAAGGTAAGAGACGCGGGAGCGGTTTCATCACAGCGACGATTGAGAACAGGGACGTGATGCTTGTCACTCTGCCGGTGTATCCCAAAAAGGAGAAAAATGGAAACAACAATGGAAAGGGCGTACTCCATCTTTGGCTGACGGACAATACGCGCATTGTTGATATTGGGCCGGTATCCGGGGAAGCTGAAGACGTTGCCGCCAGCTCCCTGCTGTACAAAAGTGGTGCAATTAAAACTGATAATGAGAAAAAGGAGGGGTTGATTGCACTGTACGAGAAGAAGGGCGATGCGGAATCATCACTCGGTATGGTCTCTGTGCGTATGACTGCGCAGCTGCAGCGGGTGAAGGAGGTGCTGGCGACCTGGAAGAAAGTGGACGAAACTGTCTCCGAGCTGTGCCCTTCTGAGGGTGCTGTGCAGGCTCCCTCAACTGACAATGCCTGCAGCCCTACTGTTAAGATCACGGATGGGCTGGTTGGCTTTTTGTCCGGCAACTTCTCTGATGACACATGGAGGGACGAGTACCTCGGGGTGAACGCCACAGTAAAGAAGGGAGCGGAAGAAGGAGCGTCAGCGGGAGTAGCAGAGACTGCAGGGTCTTCAGATGGAGTGAAGTTCCGGGGAGCGTGGGCGGAGTGGCCTGTTGGGAGGCAGGGGGAGAATCAGCTGTACCACTTTGCGAACTACAACTTCACTCTTGTGGCGACGGTGTCCATCCACAATCTGCCGAAGGGAGATAACCCCATTCCATTGATGGGTGTGCGTCTGGACGGTGGGAAAAAACTTATGGAGTTGTCGTACGACAGCCAAAGAAAGTGGCGGCTGTTGTGCAGTGACGGAACGACCAAGAGGCTTAAAAGCACTTGGGCGACAGAGACGC
>NW_909814.1:0-1075 GCF_000209065.1 Trypanosoma cruzi | reverse complement strand
TTTCGAGCGGCTGCTGCCCCACGCTGTGGTCTAAATTTTTGTTTCGAATTATGAATGGCGGTAGTCAGAGGCACTCTCTTTCAATGTATGTTTGCGTGTGCACACACTGGACACCAAACAACCCTGAATTATCCGCTGCTTGGAGGAATTTCGCGAGCTCTTGCCCACAAGGGTGCTGCACTCGGCGGATCGTTTTCGAGCGGCTGCTGCACCACACGTTGTGGTCTAAATTTTTGTTTCGAATTATGAATGGCGGGAGTCAGAGGCACTCTCTTTCAATGTATGTTTGCGTGTGCACACACTGGACACCAAACAACCCTGAATTATCCGCTTCTTGGAGGAGTTTCGCGAGCTCTTGCCCACAAGGGTGCTGCAGTCGGCGGATCGTTTTCGAGCGGCTGCTGCACCACACGTTGTGGTCTAAATTTTTGTTTCGAATTATGAATGGCGGGAGTCAGAGGCACTCTCTTTCAATGTATGTTTGCGTGTGCACACACTGGACACCAAACAACCCTGAATTATCCGCTTCTTGGAGGAGTTTCGCGAGCTCTTGCCCACAAGGGTGCTGCAGTCGGCGGATCGTTTTCGAGCGGCTGCTGCACCACACGCTGTGGTCTAAATTTTTGTTTCGAATTATGAATGGCGGGAGTCAGAGACACTCTCCTTCAATGTATGTTTGCGTGTGCACACACTGGACACCAAACAACCCTGAACTATCCGCTGCTTGGAGGAGTTTCGCGAGCTCTTGCCCACAATGGTGCTGCAGTCGGCGGATCGTTTTCGAGCGGCTGCTGCACCACACGCTGTGGTCTAAATTTTTGTTTCGAATTATGAATGGCGGGAGTCAGAGACACTCTCTTTCAATGTATGTTTGCGTGTGCACACACTGGACACCAAACAACCCTGAACTATCCGCTGCTTGGAGGAATTTCGCGAGCTCTTGCCCCACATGGTGCTGCACTCGGCGGATCGTTTTCGAGCGGCTGCTGCACCACACGCTGTGGTCTTAATTTTTGTTTTCGAATATGAATGGCGGGAGTCAGAGGCACTCTCTTTCAATGTATGTTTGCGTGTG